>NC_139518.1:67006474-67226474 GCF_947247035.1 Vipera ursinii
ACATATTTTAATGACTGTAAGCTATGGTAAGATGGGTGGCCAATTAATTAATTAATTAGTAACATAACACCTAATGTTAGTTGCAGAACAATGAATGATTCTGTGAAATAGACGTTAGAGTGGTAACTTGAAAAGTGAGGAACCAAACCTTTTTCTTCTCTTAAGTCACACCTATTTCTCTATTTTGCATTAGTGATTTGTTGTGAAGACACTAGACTTTTGAAAAATTATTCAATTAATTCTCAGAAGAGGAAACACCACAGAGTTGACTAAACATAAAAACAAACAAGTTTCTAAAATATCTCCAAATATTATTTCTTTTTGTTGGTCCAGCTTCAAACAGCTATCTGAAAGGTACCTTTAAGAATAGGGGGAAATTATTACTGTAAGTATCAGTTTTAAGAATATCTACATGGAAGTAAGCCTTCCTGATTTCAGTGAGATTTGCTCTTAATTAAGTGGGTAGAGGCTTGCATCTCTATTCTGAAATGTCAAGAAATACTTGATAGCCTGTTCAGCCATATTCTTTGGTTCCAACAACACCTACTCTCTAGCAAGATCACTAGAGAAATAATATTTCAGCCTGCTTTCCAAGATGGTCTCAAAAGAAAAAGGAAGCCATATGCCAAATACCATAGTAACAAGTATAAATTGCTAGTGGATGACAACATGTCATCTAAAGGGTATTGAATTGAACAGAAGACAGAATATTGAATATTTGCCAAGAAAAAAAATGCTTCCAAAGTGCTGCTGACTCACATACCACAGAGGAAAGTGGATTTGCCAAGTATTTAAACTTTGATGATTTTTCTATCTCTAAATTATGCACTTCCCCCAAAGGAATAAAATGGGAACCAGATACATCATCTACAAGCTAGTATGGTTGAGGCCTTCAGTATGGGTCCTTATTGAGGAAAAAGAATCTAAAATAATCTCCTGTCCTGTACAGTTTGTGGTGATAGAGTTAAGGTAAAACAATTTTCTAATTTCCTCTCAGAAGAGATATTCCCATACCATTTTAACTCCTACTAGATGTCTTTTTTTAAAGTTTTATTATTATTATTTTTTAACAGAGTTCAATAATAATTATTCAACAAAAAAAGTGTTGTCTGAGTATCTTATTCACTAATACAAATTAAATTCCTAATCCCAAAATCTTTTCTCTAACCATTGATAAAATAGGCCCCAAGTTTGAAAATATTCTGTTTCTTCCTTTTTCTTTCAACCTTAAAGTAAGTCTGTCCATTTCCACACATTCTAATATTTTTTGATTATTTCTTCTTCTGTTCGTGTTTCTTCGTTCTTCCAATATTGTGCAGATATAATTCTTGCCGCTGTTATCACATGTAGAATCAAATATGTACCGTACTTTGGTTATCAAGTTTTTCTGGCATTATACCTAGTTAAAAAAAATTCAGGTTTATAAGTCTATGTGTTTCTCTAACATTTTTTCTAACCAAGTGTGGACTATTGTCCAATATCTCCTTGCTTTAACACATGTCCACCACATATGATAATAAGTACCTGGTTTGTGTTTACATTTCCAACATTCCTCTGACATATTTTTAAACATTTTTGCTAATCTGATTGGTGGCAAATGCCACCTATAAAACATTTTATATAAGTTTTCTTTGTATGAAGCTGACATTGTCAATTTATAGTTTCTTTCCCACAAACTTTGCCTTTTCTAAGTCTACATTATATCCAAAATTCTTTGCCAATGTTATCATTGTCTCTTTTACTTGTTCATCTTCCATTTTGAAATGTAATAAGAAATTGTACATTTTTAAATTAACTTTTCATCAGAAGTTAATAATGTCTTTGTAAAATCCATAGTCTAATATCTTTATCATATCTGAGTTGCATTTGTAAATGTGACCACCATGTTAAATCAATGCCCAGATTTTCCATCTCTTGCCTGGATATTAAGTTCCCTTCAGAATTTAGAGTATCTTTGTATGTCCATATTTTATTGAGACTGACTAGATTTAGATGTACGAATGCTTCCATTGTTGAAAGCCATCCTGGAATTTTCAAATAAATTTCACATTTTATTTTTTCCAAAGTTACCATAATAATAATACATTTCTGTATTATTGGTTTTGGAAGTATTTATGTATTTTATTTTTCCCGTACCATAGAAAAGCATGCCAACCAAGTTGCAGGTCATGTCCCTCCAGATACAGCAATCTTTTATTTTTAAGAGTTATCCATTCTTTTATCCATGTTAACACTCATGCTTGATAATATAAAACCCAATCTGGCAAGCCAAAGCCTCCATTTCCCTTGGCTTCTTGTAACATTTTCAGTTTAATTCTAGCTTTCTTTTCTTGCCAGATAAATTTTTGAATTAGAGAGTCTAAATTTTCAAAGATTTTTTTCTTGTTTATAGGTATCGTTTGAAATAAAAATAACATTTTTGGTAATGTATTCATTTTCACCATAGCAATTCTTCCTAACATCGACAGTTGAAGATTCTTCCATTTTTCAAAATCAAGCTTTATTTGATTTAACAATTTAATGTAATTATCTTCTTTTATTGTTGAACATCTTGCTTTCAAATATATTCTTAAATATTTGACCTTTTAACTATTTGCAATTCTATTTTTTCTGATAATTGCTTTTTTGTTTATCTGTAAAGTTTTTAACTATCACTTTAGTTTTTTTTTCTCTATTTATCTTTAATCCTGCTATCTCTCCAAATTGTTCTATGTTTTCCAACAGTTTAGGAATCGTCTCTAAAGGTTACTCTAGAATGAATAACAAATCATCTGTAAATGCTTGCAGTTTGTAGGTTTCACCTTTTATTTTCAATCCTTTAATTTCTGGGTCTTTCCTAATGTTTCTATTTAAAACTTCCAAAGTTAAGATAAATAGCAATGGGGATAATGGACATCCTTGTTTTGTGCCTTTTCATATATCAAAATACTCTTTGTAATCCCCATTTACAATTACTTTTGCTGATTGTTTCTGATATATTGTCTGAATCGTATTTATAAAGTTTTGACCAAAGTCCATTGTTATTTAGTTGCTGAATCGTAAATTACCAAGAAACATTATCAAATGCCTTTTGGGCATCTAAAAATACTAGTGCCAGTTGTTTTCCTGGATGAAGTTCACAATATTCCAAAGTATCTAGTATTACCCTCAAATTATTTTTTATTTTTCTCTTGGCAAAAATCCATTCTGATCTGGGTGTATAAATTCAGTCAAAAATCTTTTCAGCCTCTCAGCTGTTATTGAAATTATTATTATTATTATTATTATTATTATTATTATTATTATTATTATTATTAATTGGATTTTTATACCGCCCTTCTCCCGAAGGACTCAGGGTGGTGAACAGGGCATATAAATAGAGATACAAAAGTTAAAAAAAAGATTAAATAAATTGCCCAATTAAAACAGTCAAATATAAAAACCCATAAAAACCCAGACATTCCCCCATCAGGCCAGACCAGCTTGTTCGAATAAATAGGTCTTTAACCCACGCCGGAAGGAGCGGAGATCCGGTGCCATCCGGAGCTCCACCGGCAGTTGGTTCCATAAAGCCGGGGCGCCCACAGAGAAGGCCCTCCCCCTGGGGGCCGCCAGCCGACATTCTCTGACCAGAGGCACCCTGAGGAGGCCCTCTCTGTGGGAACGCACAGGGCGGAGGGGAGTCGACGCTGGCAGCAGGTGGTCCCCGAGGTATTCTGGACCCATGCCATGTAAGGACTTAAAAACCATCACCAAAACCTTGAACCTCACCCGGAAGACAGCTGGTAGCCAATGCAGCTCGCGGAGCAAAGGTGTAACATGGGAGTACCGGGAAACTCCCAAGACAACTCTCGCAGCCGCATTCTGTACCAGTTGGAGCCTCCGAGTGGTCTTCAAGGGAAGCCCCATGTAGAGAGCATTGCAGTAGTCCAGACGAGAGGTCACGAGCGCATGAGTGACCGTGCACAGGGCATCCCGGTCCAGATAGGGCCGCAACTGACGCACCAGGCGAACCTGGGCGAAAGCCCCCCTAGTCACGGCTACTATATGATCTTCTAGATTAAGCTGTGAGTCTAGGAGGACTCCCAAGTTGCGAGCCCTATCCACGGGGGGTAAGAACTCACCCCCCATAGAAAGAGATGGAACATTTTGAATGTCCCGGGATGCTGGAATGCACAGCTACTCAGTCTTGTCGGGATTGAGCTGAAGTCTGTCTCAAACCTCGTCCGGAGAGCAGGAGATTCAAGCAACCGAGACGAAAGCTGAGTTTTCCAAAACGGTTTAATAAGCAAAAGCAAACGATCTCCAAACGGAACAAAGCCAGCGTTGGCTGCTACCTGCATCCAACGCTGTTAAATACACATTGCAGGTACACACCCACGCCCCACCCGGTCGCACCCACCTCCGCCCATCCCCTACTTAACCCCCGCTTCTCCCAAACAATTCCCTTTGCGACACGCCCGCCACCCAGCACCCTCCACCTCCCAGCTGAATTCCCTCGCGCACGCTCGTCCCGACGCCGCTCGACGCCACCCCCACACCCATCCCTGGACCCGGCAACCAAATACAGCTTCACCCTGCCGCTTGCTGTCCCTATGCAAAGCTGGCGAGCCCCCAGTCCTCTTGTATGGGAAACGGCCTCTGCTGCCGTGGGGCCCGTCCGCCAACGCCGCAAAGGCCAAATCAACAGCTGGTCTAGGCCCAGGAGCCTGCGAGGCCACCGTAGCCGGCAGGAAGGGGAGGCTGGGCCTAGGACCCTGCGAGGCCACCGTAGCCGGCAGGGCTGGGCCGGGCTGCATGACGCACGCGCGCATTGTAGAAGCTCCAGCCAGCTCGGCGTGCACAAGTGGGGAAGAGCAGATGTCAGCCGGCCGTCGTTGCTGCCGCAGCCGTTGGGGTGTTCTTTCGGCCCGGTGCCAGGTGCCAGGTGAATGTCGCGTCCGTGGTGCTGCTGGGCGTTGCGCCCACGGGGCGCGACAGTCTGTTCCTCCCCATCCAGACCCGAACCGCCTCCAGGCAACGGGACATCACAGCGAGGGCATCACTGGGGTGGTTTGGGGTAGAAATGAAAAGTTGGGTATCATCAGCATATTGATGATAACCAACTCCAAAACCACAAATGATCTCACCCAGCGGTTTCATGTAGATGTTAAACAGGAGGGGCGAGAGGACTGATCCCTGAGGAACTCCACAAGCGAGAGCCCTTGGGGTCGACCTTTGCCCCCCTGCCAACACTGACTGCGAGCATCCCAGGAGATAGGAGGAGAACCACTGAAAAACTGTGCCTCCCACTCCCAATCCCCTGAGACGCCGCAGCAGGATACCATGGTCGATGGTATCGAAAGCCGCCAAGAGGTCTAATAGGACTAGGACAGAGGAATGTCCTCTCTCCCGGGCCCTCCAGAGATCATTCACCAGCGCGACCAATGCCGTCTCCGTGCTGTACCCGGGCCTGAAGCCCGATTGGGATGGGTCGAGATAATCCGCTTCATCCAGAACCAGAGGAAGTTGATGCACCACCACACTCTCAACAACCTTCGCAAGAAAGCGAAGGTTGGAGACTGGACGAAAGTTCTTTAACACAGCTGGGTCCAAGGCAGGCTTCTTGAGGAGAGGTCTCACCACCGCCTCCTTCAAGACGGCGGGGAAATTACCCTCACTCAAAGAAGCAGATATAACTGCCTGGAACCAGCCTCGTGTCCTCTCCCTAGCTGCATAAGCCAGCCAGGAAGGGCGCGGGTCCAATAAACATGTGGAGGAGCTCAACCTCCCCATAATCCTGTCTACTTCCTCAGGGGTCACTGAATCAAACTCCTCCCAGATAACATTGACAAGACCGCCCGTGTCCTGATCGTCGGACTCTGCCCAGCTGGAGTCCAGACCGGTCCGAATCTGAGCGATTCTATCCGACAGATGTTGACCAAACTCCTCGGCACGACCCTGTAAGGGATGCTCCCTCACCTCCTGGTTAAGGAGGGAGCGAGTCACCCTAAACAGGGCGGCCGGGCGATTATCTGCGGACGCAATGAGGGCAGACAAGTAATTACGCCTCACCGCCCTCATCGCTGCGAGATAAGACCTAATATAGGTTCTTAGTCGCAACCGGTCAGATTCAGATCGGCTGGACCTCCAGCAGCTCTCTAGGCCCCGTTTCCGACGCTTCATCTCCCGGAGCTCCGCGGAGAACCATGGAGCTCGGTGGGATCTGCACCGGGTCAGGGGCTGCAAGGGTACAACTCGGTCAAGTGCCTCAGTGGCTGCCCTTTCCCAGGCTTCCACTAGGGCCTCCGCCGAGTTGTGAGCAACGGAGGCAGGTGGGGACCCCAGCGCTGCCTGGAACCCATCAGGGTCCATTAAGCGCCTGGGGCGGTACCATCTAGTTGGTTCCACGTCCCCACAGCGGGGGGTGGCAAAACGGAAGACCAGCCGCAGGAGATGATGATCGGTCCATGACAGGGGAATAATAAATGGAGAGCCCCCACCAAGATCATCAAACCACCGTCCAGATAAAAAAACTAGGTCAAGGGTATGGCCTCCCTCATGAGTTGGTTCGGCAATTACCTGCGTCAGGTCCATGGCCGTCATGGAAGCCATGAACTCCCGAGCCAACTCAGATGACCCTCCCAGGGATGGTAGATTGAAGTCACCCAAAACTATAAGTTTAGGGAACTCAAACACCAACCCAGAGAGGACATCGAGTAGCTCAGGCAGGGCTGCTGCTGTGCGACTAGGCGAAACGTACACCAGCAGCAAGCCCAACTGCGCCCCCGGACCAAATATCATAAAGAGAGACTCACACCTGACTATCTGAGGAATGGTGGTCTCCCGCGGACATAAGGTCTCCCTAATAGCTACCGCCACTCCCCCGCCCCTACCGTGAGCCCGAGGCCGGTGCAGCACCCGGAAACCTGGTGGGCAGAGATCAACCAAAGGGACCCCACCCTCTGGAACCAACCAGGTCTCCGTGATGCAAGCCAGGTCCGCATGCTCACCCTCCATCAAATCCCGCACGAGGGGAGCTTTGTTAATCACAGACCTGGCATTCAGATACACCAGCCGGAGCTCAGGAGGCTGCACATCCTCGCTCCCGGAACCTCGGGGAAGAAGCAGAGGGTCGGAGCGCCTCACCGCTTGTAAATAGCGGAGACGGCCCTCCCGGTGACGATACGGCCCTCTGTCCATACGCCTGCTGCCATTCCCCAATGTCGTGGGAATCGATAGTCCCATGACCCGCTCCCGAGTCCCGGATGTAACCGCACCCCGCTCTCCCCCTATGCGATCAGACCCCAGCCTGGCCTGAACCACGGTTGTATGACCATCCCCCATAGTCAAACAGCCACCACCCACTCCCGCCCCTCTCCCTAACCCCCTAAAAAATTTCGCTAAAAAGTTAATCAGGGGCCTCCTATTAAATTTATATTGATATTGAAGGTCCCTGCCCTTACCCGGCCATCTCTCAGGGTCCCAACAATTGGGCCCTTCATCGAGACTGGGGTTGGCAAAGAAGGCGGGACACACCCAGGAGAGGGGGGCACCCCTGAGGGCGAGCAAATCTGTGCCAGAATAACAATGCATGAAGTCCGAAAGAGTCCAGGGAAGGCAGTCCTGCAATTGAAAAATCCAAGTAAATGAAGATTTTATAGTTCACATTCAGTAGTGATATCAGTCTATATAACTTTGCATTTGAGGGTGACAAATACATCCCCAAATATTTGACCCTCTTAACAATCTCAAATCCAGTTAATCCTTCTAAAAGGGCCTTTTGCAGTGTTGTGTTGTCATGTTTTTGGCCAAAATTTTTGTTTTTTGTACATTAACCTTAAATCCAGAAACCTTCCCATATTGCATTATTATCTCCATCAGGTCCACAACAGAGTTTTCTGGCTGAGTCACCGTAACAACCAGATCGTCTGCAAACGCCCTCAGTCTATAATCCTGATCTCTAATTTGAATACCCTTAATTTTTCCCGAGTTCCGTATTTTTATCAATAATATCTCCAATGTTAGAACAAATAATAAAGGTGATAACGGACACCCTTGTCTTGTGCCCTTCTCAATATTGCATACTTCAGTCAGACTATTGTTAACTATTATTCGAGCAGTTTGTTTTTGATATAATGCCCTAATTGGTTGTAAAAATTTATCCCCAAAAATGCAAAGTTATATAAAAATAATTATGAAAAGTTATGGGGAAAAATTCAAAAAGAATTGGAGAGTTGGGAAAAATTGCAATTGTCTTTACTGGGAAGAATTGCAGCAGTGAAAATGAATGTCCTGCCTAAATTTTTATTTTTATTCCAAATGTTACCTATTCTTAAAAAAGATTCTAATTTGGAAGAATGGCAACGGGGTATCAATAAATTTGTGTGGGCAGGGAAAAGGCCACGAGTTAAACTTAAGATTATGCAGGATACTCGTGAAAGAGGTGGTCTTAAAATGCCTAATCTTAAATTATATTATGAAGCTGCTGCGTTGTCAGGAATAAGTGATTGGATTAATTTGACACAAGGGAGATTATTAAATCTTGAGGGCCACGACTTGTTATTTGGCTGGCATGCATATTTGTTGTATGATAAGAAGGTAGATAATGTATTTAAAGTGCATATTTTAAGACAGGCATTGTTGAGAGTTTGGAAGAAGTATAGACATAAGTTAGATTGCAAGATGCCGTTTTGGGCAATCCCGAAACATGCAATAGAAAACATAAATGTAGGCTTCAAACATGATGTGACTACGTATAAGGAGATCTTAAGTTTGGAAAGGAAAGGAACGTCTGGTGTTTGAAGCCATACAATGTCTTGTGAGATGAGAAGACCGTTCAAACCTGGTTCCAATATACTCAATTACGTGCCAGGTGGAAAGAAGACCAGAAAATTGGTTTCTCAATGACTGATGAAAATTTGATAAAGCAAATTAGAAATCAGGGTCCAGCACATATTAAACGGATTTATCTTGCATTGATAGATATTGACTCAGAAACAGAACTTGTTAAAGACTGTATGATAAAATGGGCCCAGAATATTCAAGAAGTTATTACAATGGACACTTGGGAAAAGATCTGGGTGAGGAACGTAAAATTCACGCAAGCTCAAAACTTAAGAGAGAACTTTTATAAAATGTTTTATAGATGGCATTTAGATCCTAAAAAGCTTGCAAGTATGTATCCGAATTATCAACCTAAATGTTGGAGATGTGGTGGTGAAGATGCAACGTATTTTTATATATGGTGGACCTGCAAAAAGGTTAAGGCTTTCTGGATAAAAATTTGGTGGAATATGCAAAAGATCTTTAAGCAAAGGATAAAGTTTTGTCCGCAATTGTTTTTGCTGGGCATAATTACAGATGCTACTGTTGTGGACATTAAGTTGATGTTGAATTTAATTACAGCAGCAAGACTCTTAATAGGTCAATATTGGAAAAAGGAGGAACTGCCGACTATAGAAGAATGGACTCTAAAGGTTTCTGACCTGGCGGAAATGGCAAAGATCTCGGCTTACTTGAAAGATCATTCCCAAGAACGTTATATTATGGAGTGGAAAAAGTGGATTGATTATATTCAGAACAAACATGGGACTAAAAAGTTTCACTTAGCATTTGAATAAGTTTTCTTTTCTTTTTTCTTTTTTTTTCCTTTTTATATGTAACATTAGTATTGCTTGTAGTCATTTTATATGAGCTAGAGGGCGATAGAATTAATAATTTATTCTTGGTAGCATATGGATGTTTATGATTGTTCTTTGTTTTTATACCCTGTACTTAGCTCTGGGAAGTCGGGGGGGGGGAGGGGGAATGGGGGGAGGGATAGGGAGGGTTAGGTAGGGGTGGGGGTGGGGGGGATTGTTAAAGATAAAATGTACTGTAAAACTTTTCAATAAAAAAAAAGTAGTGATATCAGTCTATAGTTTTTGATCTGGGTCAAATCTGCTTGCTAGGTGAAGCCCCAGCCGGGTAGCCCACTGATCCTGGGGCTTCACTTAGCAAGCAGCCTATTTTCTGAAAACAAGTGAGCCAGGCAGGAGCCTGCAATTAGCTGAGCCGCACTCAGCAGTCACGCTCAGAAACGCTGATTCCATTCCTCCCCACCTCAAAAATCAGGGCTTTTACTTGCTTTTCATGCTGCCGCGCTTTGCAGAACTCACCCTTTCATAGTGCGAAAAGCAAGTAAAAGCCCTGATTTTTGGGGTGGGGAGACTTGGGCACCATTCCTTGGGAATCCTCTCTCCCCGCCCCAAAAAGCAGGGCTTTTACTCACTTTTCATGCTGCCACACTTTGCACAACTCACCCTTTCGCAGCGCAAAAAGCGAATAAAAGCCCTGATTTTGGGGGTGGGGAAAAAGGATTCCCAAGGAACGGCACCCAAAGTCAGAGCGCAGCTCAATTGAAGCCCATTTTGCAAAGGGGAAAAGCAAGACCTGGAACCCCCCCCCCAGGGCTCAACACAACCATTGCCGCCGCCTTCCCCGCTTGCCCTCTCGCAGGACCCTAACTGCGAGGAAGGAAACCCCAGATGTGGGGGCAAGCCAGGGAAAGTGTGTGTGTGTGTGTGTGTGTGAGAGAGAGAGAGAGAGAGAGAGAGAGGGAGGGAGGGAGGGAGGGAGGGAAATCCTGGCTGCAATTCCTGTGCAAGATTTCCTGCTTGCAAAATGAAGGGACAAAGAGGGAAGGAAGGAAGAAAGGAAAGAAGAAAAGTAGGGACAATGGGAGAGAGGGAGGGAAGGAAGGAAGGGACAAAGAGGGAGGAAAGGAAGAAAGGAAGGAAAGAAGAAAAGTAGGGACAGTGGGAGAGAGGGAGGGAAGGAAGGAAGGGACAAAGAGGGAGGAAAGGAAGAAAGGAAGGAAAGAAGAAAAGTAGGGACAGTGGGAGAGAGGGAGGGAAGGAAGGAAGGGACAAAGAGGGAGGAAAGGAAGAAAGGAAGGAAAGAAGAAAAGTAGGGACAGTGGGAGAGAGGGAGGGAAGGAAGGAAGGGACAAAGAGGGAGGAAAGGAAGGAAGGAAGGAAAGAAGAAATGTAGGGACAATGGGAGAGAGGGAGGGAAGGAAGGAAGGGACAAAGAGGGAGGAAAGGAAGAAAGGAAGGAAAGAAGAAAAGTAGGGACAGTGGGAGAGAGGGAGGGAAGGAAGGAAGGGACAAAGAGGGAGGAAAGGAAGAAAGGAAGGAAAGAAGAAATGCAGGGACAATGGGAGAGAGGGAGGGAAGGAAGGAAGGGACAAAGAGGGAGGAAAGGAAGAAAGGAAGGAAAGAAGAAATGTAGGGACAATGGGAGAGAGGGAGGGAAGATGAAGGAGCAACCGCTCCTTCTAGGTTTTGATTTGCTTGTTCTAATATTTTATTCTCTGTCATTAGCACTTCAATTTTTTCCCCAGTATCTTCTGATTGATCTTACGCCTTCTGAATTCTTTGTTCATTTTTAGGGATATATTGTTGATGAATCTCAAATTGTGTCTTTATGTCACGCATTTGTTCATTTAGCTTATCAAGATTGCTTTTTGTTTCTTGATGATGCTTCTGCATCATTTCTTGCATTAATTGTAAGGTCACATGCTTCTCTTTTTGGAGGTTGTTTGCCTTCTCTCGTTGTAACATTGCTTCAATAGATCCCTGACTTGCTGGACTGGATGTTCCAGTAGAGGGTGCAGAAGCAGGGTTTTTTTGTAATTTTAGTGAGGTTTGGTGCACTGATTGTTCAATCAGGCAAATTTTGTAAATCCACAAGGAGAAGAGGGGGAAAAAAGCCAACTTTTTAAAAAGCCAGCTGTTTTAGGCTAAAATCCAACTTCAAAAAGGAGCCAACTATTTTAGACTATATTCCAAGTTTAAAAGGGAGCCAACTGCTTTAGGCTATAATCCAAATTTAAAAAGAAGCCAACTGCTTTAGGCTAATCCAAGTTTTTTTTTTGTTTTAAAGCCAACTACTTTAAGCTGCAATCCAGCAAAATAAAAAACACCAACTGCATAAATTCAAAAATATAAGAGAAAAAAAGAAAAAAGAAAAGAAAGAAACCCTGTCTCTAAATAGTTTCTATAATAGTTATTTCTAAAGTTGAAAGATGCAGTTTTAAAAAAATGTTTTTCTTTTGTAGAAACACAGGATGTTCTTTGTTTAGCACAGGTGTTATTTCGAGGTCATCACTCTTCTGATTTTTTTTCTGTATTATTGTAGTATCTTCCTTTACCACCAGATGTCCTCATTAGTTATATTGTCTCTATCCAGTAGTAAAACTTTTATTTAAAATGCTTTTTCACAACAAAGTAAAAAAATCTTCCCAAATCAAATTTTTTTTAGCCAGCAACAGATTATCATTTTTTTTCTTTTCAATCAGTCTTGAATCTTTTCTGCATATTTTTATATTCCTTAATTTTGTTCCCCCAGTCCAGATTTCTTGCCACTTTTAACTTTTAAGGGATGCCCTGTGCACGGTCACTCATGCGCTCGTGACCTCTCGTCTGGACTACTGCAATGCTCTCTACATGGGGCTTCCCTTGAAGACCACTCGGAGGCTCCAACTGGTACAGAATGCGGCCGCGAGAGTTGTCTTGGGAGTTTCCCGGTACTCCCATGTTACACCTTTGCTCCGCGAGCTGCATTGGCTACCAGTTGTCTTCCGGGTGAGGTTCAAGGTTTTGGTAATGGTTTTTAAGTCCTTACATGGCATGGGTCCGGAATACCTCGGGGACCACCTGCTGCCGGCGTCGACTCCCCTCCACCCTGTGTGTTCCCACAGAGAGGGCCTCCTCAGGGTGCCTCCGGTCAGAGATTGTCGGCTGGCAGCCCCCAGGGGGAGGGCCTTCTCTGTGGGCGCCCCGGCTTTATGGAACCAACTGCCGGTGGAGCTCCGGATGGCACCGGATCTCCGCTCCTTCCGGCGCGGGTTAAAGACCCATTTATTTGAACAAGCTGGCCTGGCCTGATGGGGGAATGTCTGGGTTTTTATGGGTTTTTATATTTGACTGTTTTAATTGGGCAATTTATTTAATCTTTTTTTAACTTTTGTATCGCTATTTATATGCCCTGTTCACCGCCCTGAGTCCTTCGGGAGAAGGGCAGTATAAAAATCCAATAAATGAAATGAAATGAAATGAAACTCTCTTCTTCCCAAGTTTTCCTGGGGTTTTTTACTTTTAAAAGTTATCCAATTCAGGGAATTATATTTTAAAAGTCCATAGGGAAGGGAAATAAAGAAGAATCTCACCAAGGTCAAACATGTTGACAGATAGCTGTTTAGCAGCGCTGCTTCGGCTCTTCACTTCTTCCTTGGCTGTCTGTGGCTTGGGCTGTCTGCGTACTTACTGACAGCCCTTCTCCCGACAGAGTTTCCTCTGTCTGTTTAGGTCAACCTCCATTGGCTCCAAACTCCCAAGGTTTCCCTTCCTCCTCGTTGCCTCTCCAGGGCGACTTTCTGACCTCTTTGTGTTTCCAGACAAAGTGAAATCGGACTAGGAAACCGGAGCTCCAGTTTCTTTCATCCATGTTACCCTGACGCCTGGGGAGAACTCCTTAACTCCTGCTAAATGTCTTGAAGGATCTTGGATTGCTTTTATAGCCCATTACTATTATTCTTCTCATTTATGTGCTTCCTATATTATTTATATGGATGAAATTCACATTTCTTATCCCAAATATTTTAGTGAAATATACAATGAAGAACAATTGAAATTCCATGAAATTCCAACACTTTGTTCCATGTACTCTATTCATCTTTAGGAACCTGATGGAAAATTTTGGCATCTACATCATTCAGAAGATCCATTTTATAAAGACAGTACAATGCAGCATCTGAGCAAGTATCCAATGCAATCAAGGACATGTCTGCATAAAAATAGCCATAATTACAAGTTGTGATTTGATTCTATTTTTAGACCATTATTTATTTAGATTTTAAAATGCAAATATTTATACGCCTTTAAATGTATATAACCTTTCCTTAAACAAGAAAGATCAAATGGTTGATCAATTCTACTTTAGATTTAGAGAAATCTTTCAAGAGGGGGAATGACATATTCTTGAAGAGCTTGATGCTGTTGCTGGTTTCAGTCATTGTATTGTTTCCAGATCTTCTGATCCAGCGGACTTCATTTCATCAGTAAGTGCCTCTGAATTCTTGAAAACTCATGTTAGTATGATTTATTTTATTAGATTTAGAGGGCACTCCCCAGGATTCAAGAAGCTTACATCTCTCAAAGTAGAATGAAAATGAAAGTAAAATGAAATAATGAATGTAATATATATATATATCAAATGCATAGGTATAGTATAGGTGGTACCTTGCTCAATAGTAGTAACTGTGAGAGGGATCTCAGAGTCTTAGTAGACAATCACTTAAATATGAGCCAGCAGTGTGCTGCAGCTGCCAAAAAAGCCAACACAGTGCTAGGCTGCATTAACAGAGGGATAGAATCAAGATCAAGTGAAGTACTAATACCACTTTACAATGCTTTGGTAAGGCCACACCTGGAATACTGCATCCAGTTTTGGTCACCATGATGTAAAAAAGATGTTGAGACTCTAGAAAGGGTACAGAGAAGAGCAACCAAGATGATCAGGGGGCTGGAGGCTAAAACATATAGGGAACGGTTGCTGGAATTGGGTATGTGTAGTTTAACAAAGAGAAGGGTAAGGGGTGACATGATAGCAGTGTTCCAATATCTCAGGGGCTGCCACAAAGAAGAGGCAGTCAAGCTATTCTCCAAAGCACCTGAAAGCAGGACAAGAAGCAACGGATGGAAACTAGTCAAGGAGAGAAGCAACCTAGAACTAAGGAGAAACTTCCTGACAGTTAGAACAATTAACCAGTGGAACAACCTGCCTCCAGAGATGGTGAATGCTCCAACACTGGAGGTTTTTAAGAAGAGAGAGAGAGAGAGAGAGAGAGAGAGAGAGAGAGAGAGAGAGAGAGAGAGAGAGAGGTGGGATTCCAATATGTGAACAACCAGTTCTCTGTGTGGATGCCACTTCCGGAAGTCCACTCTGGGTCTGGGCAACAAAAAATTAGCTACCAGTTTTGCCAAAGTGGTGCAAACTGGCTGAATCCCACCACTGTATATATATTGACTCTTGCTTTGCCTTTATATGTCCAACATTTTTAAGCTTTAGCTCCATGATTTAGTATTTCCAGGGAGCAGTCTAGTTTTATTTCTTCTAATAACATTTTTTCAAGTATTCCCAACAATTTTCTCCAGTACCCAATCAAAAGGCATTGATTTTTCTTCAGTATTTCTGATGGCTCAGCTTTTTACGCCGTCTGCTACAATTTCAAAAATTATAGCTTTGAGAAGATATAGCTTTGTCGTTAATGTGATGTCTAGATTTGTCACAGTTGTTCTCCCAAGTAGCAGATGTCTCTATTTCATGGCTAGTGTCATTATTACTCTAAGCCTAGAAAGATAAGGTATTTCAGCTTCTCTGCTTATCTGCACTGGATTGCTATTACCGGCTGACATAAACGCTTCTTTTTAAATACATTAAGCAACAGATTGGTTTTTTGCAGTCTCTTCTTTCACCATCAATAAGAGATTCCTTACTTACGTCTTCCTTGCTTCCAGCTATCGTCAGCATATCTGATGCTGTTTCATCCAGCAATTTTAATTCCACCTGCTATTTTTTGTAGTCCAACATTTCTCACCAGTAATTTGTTTCTTACTCCATTTCATTTTTTGCTTCCTGCTTATCAGTTAAATAACCAGAAGAGGATTGTTATGTGTTTTAAAGACAGTCTTCAATTTGCTACAGGTTGTACAAGCATTTGTATAATCAGTAAAGCAAAAACAGGCATCTTTTTTCCATTTTCCAATACACTTTGGCAACGAGATCTCCCTTTTCTGAATGCACATTCAATACCTGGCAGTTCCTGTTCCACATACTGTTGAAGGCTGGATTACAAAACAAAACCTTTAATGTTGTCTTACTTCTCCATACACCTTTAAATAAACAACAGTATTAATGTAACTTTTTGTTCCTACATTTCTCAACTTGCACCCATTACTATCTCAGTATCTGTTAAAATACATGTTAAAAGAAAGCCCATAGCTCCATATTTCTTTCTTCTCTCTTAATGAGGCAAAATGCAATATGGCATGTGATCTGACTACATAGACAGTTCACTAGCTTACCATGTAAAGAACTTTATTTCTTAAATGTGTACTACATAAAGAAAGAATATATCAATAGAGATATTGGTGGCTAGTTTAGTTTACTATGAGTAGCAATAGCTTCATCTCCTAAATTGTGTCTACGCCAAATACAGGGAACTGAAAACGGGTGACAGTTTTTTTGTGAAACAAAATCATGAGCATGAATTGTTTTTCCTAAGATCCTGATAACTTTTGCTTCAGATCAGTTTTCCTTAAATCAGTTCATTTTCACAAAAGAAGAGTAGGTGTTCAACATCTTTCTCTGCTTTCGCCCTTTTTCGTTTCACTTCCAGGAAAAAAAAATCAATTTCCAGTTTTCTTTATTATAATTTCACCAGACCCAAATTTTTGGTGCTAAGTTCTGATAATACTTTAAGCTTTGCCAGTACAGCATAGCTTCTAGCTACTGAATAATAAGTGTCAATATATTTTCCATAACTTTTTTAGCAACTGAAAATCTTATTTTTCTTTCAGTTCTGGAGATGAGCACTGCTCCTTATAGTCAGGAATGACTAAGCGGAGTAAAATCTGCAGGGACTCCTTTCTTTCTGCCCCCTTTTATCTATAATCATTTCACAATTAATCCCCTTGGGCAAAGTGGTCTTTAAAAGAATATTTCTGACCTAAATAAAACATTGGCCAGACTGTCTAAGAACCATGCTCCCTAGACATCTTCTAAAACCAGTCAGAAGACACTTCCAGATATTTTTACCAATCTGTCTACATAATGAATGGAGCAACATGCCAATTCATTGATGCAATTGGTGATCATTCACCCTTGCAGTTGGACTAGGAACCCTCCTACAATAATTTTAAGGTTTTGCGGAAACAATGAAAATTTGTTTGTAAACAGTTATTGATGCTGCAGAAATAGCAGCCATGTTGTCTTTAGAATGGCAGTCCACTGCAGAAGTTACCTAGTATGCCCCTTCTTCCAGCTCTCAAGACTTCTGGCAAGATGGCAGAATGACAAATGTCAAAAAAAAAACAACCCAGAATGGGTACCCACAATCACTTGTTACAAGATGTCTGCGCAACATGATAGGGAAAGAAAGGAAGAAACAAGGTACAAGACCAACCACGTGGCACACTCTGCCGTACATCAAAAACACTTCAGAAGCCATAGAATGCAGTTTCCAAGATCTGCAAGTGGACATCACACACTGCCCAGAGACTACCAATCTATGCAGGGGCTTCAGTAGATTACATTGGAAGTATCTCCCACTTACAAGCAATCTTTACAATGCCTAAGTTTTCCCCTATGACTGTGTAAGTCGTAGAACATACAGGGAGGAAACTAACATAAGCAAGCGGTCAGACAGGGAGACCTGAGCTCATTGGTAGCCTCACACTGCAATAAACAAGGACATACATTCAATTTTACAGCTACTAAGATTGTTGGACGAGCAGGCACAAAAACAGCCACGGAAATGATTGAAGCCTCTTGTGAGTCAACAGGAGTGCTGATTTACCACCAGCCTCTCAAGTAATTAGAAGGCGAAGGCTGGGCAGCACAAGCAAACGACAGCTAACAATTTAATAGCCAGCCATCAACAAACCCCAATCAACATCTACAAAGCCACATACCACAGGCAGCATATAAATATCACACACAGAACTGCACACACTCTGCTAGAGAGATGTTCCCTGAAGATGGGCTCCAGCATGAATCTGAAAGCTCAGAAGATAAAACCTCTGCTCCCAGTGACTGACCCAGACTGGATCCTGAAAAAAAAGTCCAAATATGGAAATAGCCTCTTAGAGTATATGCTATTGCACTGAGCAGTGTGCAGAAATTTTGAGCTTCTATCTTATACTAATGGTTGGTTTGCTTTGGTTTTTGGAGGGGAGAAGGGCTTCTTTTTTTGTGCAAATGTTTAAAGGGGCAGTACAAGACTTTCAGTTGCTGATCAATCCCTGAGCCCAGATAGGTTGAGAAATTCTGCTCATTTATTGGCCAGCAAGGGCAGGTTCTAATTGGCTTTACATTCTCTGCAAAAATACTAGAAACTCGCACTTCAACTTTTTGCATAACATTTAGAGGTGGTCTCAGTCAGCAATCAAATGGATTGGACATGTTTATAGTTTTTGTAAATATCTAAAAGTTTGTGGCAATACTGAAATTTGAGTAAATAACTTCTTGATTCAGACTCTGCTTTTAAGAGGTTTTTTTTTTAAAGAACAAACTTTTGAACAACGGTTGACTCATGTTTTTGATTCTACTTTTTGGAAGTAATTTAGAATACATGCAAATTTCCATGTGTCACAGCCAGATCAATAATTTAATTGTTGTTGTATATTCTAAAACTGATGAATACATCTCGAACCGGCTGGTAAAAATCCAACAACTCTGGGTATTCAACTTTCAATAGATCTGCATATTTGATATTGCCTCCCACCAGTGTTTTTATAAGATAAATGTTTATACTTTTTTTGGGGGGGGGGAATTCCAGGTTGTTGTTGTTGTTGTTGTTTTGTCATAATTTCACCAGAGCCAAATTTTTGGTGCTAAGTTCTGCTACTACATTAGGTTTTACCACCACAACACAGCTTCCAGCTACTGAATAATAAGTTTCAAGATATTTTGGAAAGAATAAACAAAGAACAGTAATGCATTAATTTTTTAAAAAACTGTATGCAGACTAATTAAAGTGTAGACTTATACTAGCTACACATAGCTTCTCAAGCAAAAAAAAGCATAAGAAAATTAATAGCATGTTACAATTTGGGCAAATGATCTCTATGCATCTTAAAAGTCACGAGATATATATTCTATATTGCCTCTTTAGTGGTCAGGATATATATATATATGTTGTAAGATACAGGCTTTGCAATGTTACATTACCCAGCTAGAAAAATTATAGATCAAGATCTAAATTAATTTTTTTACTGCTCTTCCCATCCTGTTCACATGGGTGCATAAAGAAAATGTTTCTAGAAACATAGAAAATTGATGGCAGAAAAAGACCTTGTGGTGCATCATGTTCTGCCCTTTGAGTTTATTTGTGTGTTTTTTCTTTTTAATTTATTATTTAATTTAATTATGTATAATGTATATATGAAATTTGGGGCAATATTGTTCAAGAAAGCATAGGAGAAATATTCACAGTTTTAAGAACTAAATTTTGGCGGCTAGTAGAGTAATATTGACTACTCTGTGCTGGAGCTTTTTTTGCTCTTATTATTTGAGCTGAAAACCTGATCATTAAGCAGATCTCGCTTTTTCTACTATAAAGAAACAGAAGTTCATAAGTGGGGTTCTTTTCCTATTAGTAGCAGATTTCCTTTTATTAAACCAGCTATGGCCTCTCTTAAAAGCCTTCAAAAAAGAAAGGTCATTCTCCTGATGCTTTACTTCGCTGCACAAACATACTTATATTATTTTTCATAACAAAGTGGCTCCATTTCTGGCTGACGCCTTATCTCTTTCTATTTTTTTTTCATATGGCTTTCTTGTTATTTTCAGTAACACTGCAGGCCAGAGTTTGTTCTTTTATCTTCCTTGCTTCATCACAATATTTATTGTTGTGTCTTTACTTCACTTATCTACTATTTATTAACCTAACAAATGCCAGCCCTAGACCGAACACAAAACAAGATGTTTTCAATAATAGTTCAATATTTTGTTGTAACTTAGTTACATTGATGTACCACTGATGTACTAACTCTTCTCTCACAAGCCATTAGGTCCCCTACAGAGAGAGAGAGAGAGAGAGAGAGAGAGAGAGAGAGAGAGAGAGAGAGGGAGGGAGGGAGGGAGGGAGGGAGGGAGGGAGAGGGAGGGAGGGAGGGAGGGAGGGAGAGAGAGAGAGAGAGAGAGAGAGAGAGAGAGAGAGAGAGAGAGAGAGAGAGAGAGAAACCTGTAAATAGCATTTTTCACATTGTTGTGCAAAGCTAAGGATATGTCCTCAACTTTGTCATCTTGATCTTCCCTACAACCTCTTTAACCTGGGTTGTTACCTTCCACACAGATGTCCTTTCACTCTTCAGGATGCTTTACAAGTATTGCCTTTCTGATGAGAAGAGTACATTTTCAATATTTCGCTGTTACTCACTTATAGTCACCATCAGATATTTCTTTCTTGGATGGAAAAAGAAGTTTAATACTTCTAAGGCCATGAAAGAATTCATTGTCAATTTGCTTCCTTTTGAATGAAATCACTTCATGATAAATTTATCTATATACTATTAAACAGCTCATGTCTGTTTATAACCATCAGCTGGGCAAAACAATGTACCATAAGACAACAATTTTTTAATTAACATACTTCAAATTGGCTAACTTAGAGAATGCATCCAAAAATCCGTGACTCTCATGGTACTTAAATTTGACATACTTATGGACAATTCAATGCTGCAGTGCTACTACACTGCCATGGTCAGATGTGGTCACATGATTGTCATTTTTAATGTTCTCTGACAACTTCCCACAAGTGTAAACTTAATCATGATCGCCCGCATTCCCTGCTAGTTTCCCTAAAACAAAAACTTTGCATGCAGGGAGAAATGGCAATGGAAAAACCACCAAGGAAGACTGTAAGTTGCTTGGGTAAGTCTTCCCTTCCCTAGCCTCTCTGCACTCACAACCCAGCAGAACTTGTGCACGGTGGAAGGAAGGAAGGAAGGAAGGAAGGAAGGAAGGAAGGAAGGAAGGAAGGTTTCTCCAGTAAGAAAATATCTCTGAAATAAACAACTGTTCACCAGTTGTCTAATTCTATTCTACAAAGATACACTACCAGATTTTGTACAGTGGTGCATGGTATTTATGTAATTAAATGTAGCTTTTAGCAAATCAGACTGAATGAAATTTAAGTTTAAAAACATAACAACTTTTAGTCCAGAACTGAGGGTAGGAAAAAGTGCTAAGTAGTCATTTCTTGTCTGTATTATTGCTCACAGGAAAAGAAAAGATAAGAAAATGAAGGTTCATCAAATAAAACAATAAAATATATAGCAAGACTAATAGCCATAAGTGTATTTATTCCAAGACCAGCAGTTGTGGAAATGATCAGTTTGTATAATCTACTATTAAAACTATAACCTGTTAACAATAAAATGCAGAGAAGTAAGAATTATTTTCATTAGCATATCCTATGAAAAGATTGTTATAGTGGCCAGAATGATATAGCAGAAATGTTATATTCTATTATGCTTTTATCACACATAAAGGTAAAATGGATTTTACCCCTAACATTGTATTATCAATAGTATTAACCTGATATAGAAGTAATACAATTTTCACTACAACCATAATGGGACAGGATGACCTTGATTCAGACATATTAAACTTAGTAATGTGACAACCGTGATGTCATTTATGTTATTGCAACCAAATTCTTCCACAATTTCTGGTCTTTATTTATGTATTCATCAAATTTAGACAGCACCCAACTCTGTAAAGACTGGCATACAACATTAACAACAGAAGGAACAAGACAATAAAAAAAGAACCATATGTGATCAGAAAAGGATATAAAATATAAAATTCTTAAAAAGGCTTGCCACCCACACAAAAAAAGGTCTGGAAAAAAAAGGCAGGTTTTCAAATACTTTTTAAACATAATGTCTGAAGACGATACTGTTTGGGAAGGCAGGGTTTTGATAGCGACCTAGGTCCCATCAGATAAGACTGTTTATCCGATTTGGAGCATGCCCACCCTACTTGATTATGGGCAGAAATTATCAGGCATTCTCTCAGATAGCCAGATTTTCTGCCATGTAGGACTGTATAGGTTGTAAGTAGCACCCTAAATTGCATTCAGAAGCTAACTGGCAAGAATTGCATTTCCTGAAGCAATGTTGGTACATGGGATATTGTGGTATGCTGTTTAATATGTGTACAGCTGCATTTTGGAAAAGCTGCAGCATCTGAGTGATCTTCAAGATCATCTCCATTGTGAACACATTGCAGTAATCAACATGCCAGCTGAGGAATTCTGGGAGTTGAAGCCCACTCATCTTAAAGTTCACCGATCCACAATATTCTCTCTATTTACATTGTTTGAGGGCAGGAGGGTGGGAGAGGAATAAGCCCAATTCATTTTCAGTCCTGTGGAATAGTGAACAGAACCACAAAGATTGCTTCAGAAGTTACAGGGGTTAGGAAATACTAAGAGGTAAAGTCATAATTTTTGCTTTGGCAGGTAGAAATTATGAAATACATAAGGAAACATCAAGAGGTAACTTGAAAATTATAATTTAACTCTTTTTTTTCTGCCATTCACTCTAATCTCCTATTGGCATTATGCATAAAGGCTGTAGCAGCATGTTATACCCCACAGTTTTGCTGAAATCAATAAAGATCAAGCTTATGTAGTATTATGTCAATAAAACCTCTGAACTGTGTCAAATAGTCCATATTTAGCAAAGTAATTACTGTTGCCTTTTCTTGTTTTTGTGAGATCTGGGGGAAAAAGCCAAACAATAAACACTAAAAGTGAAGATAGCTGTGATAAATTGATTTATAAATAGAAAGCTCTGGAAATATATAAGGAAAGAACAAATATGCCATTGTTGGCTCATAGTCAAAAAGGCACTATTTTCTATTGTATATTAGTAATTAAGCATAGAATTTGGTCTTGTAAAAAACTTTTCTCAGAGCAGATGTTTCAGTAGTTAATAGATTGGGGGTGATGATGTTTAAATCATATTAGAAGTACCCAGTGCTTTTTTTTTGTAAAAGAAAAAGGTGCCGGAACTCACACATGCCATACAACCCGCCTTGCCTACCCTACAAGGTTCCATCCAAAAAAGGTGCCGGAACTCTGTTCTGAGCGTTCTATGAGAAAAAAAGCCCTGGAACATTAACACCCAGCATTGATGTTTTTCATTCAGAATATTTCAGTTTAATTTTTTCCTGGGGGAACATAGATTTATTCTATGTTCACAACCTTTGCAGTAATATTGCCTAAATTTTACAAAAAATGACCGCTGCGTTTAAAAAAAAAAGGCAACAAAGCAAAAATGAGCAGAGTTTATTGGCAGTTCTTTAATCAGATGCCTGGCCAAAGAGGGGAGCAAAATATTTGTGGTATCAAAACATTTTATGTAGAAATATGTGCCACCATATCTTCATATCATTTAAATCTTGGTCACACTGGATTAATGCTGTTCAACGGTGAGTGATATGCAGATAGCACAGCATTTTGCATTCACTGCACATCCTGGCTATTGACTGAACTCAATGATAATTTTTTTGTAACAGAAAAGACTGGATCACACTTAAAATTGATTGTTTAGAAAACAAAACCAGACCAGAGATTAATTCCCCAATACTTCCCCCCAATTATTGGTTTCATTTAAATTCATAGTGCAAAGCTGCTAGAAAAAAAAATCCTAGCTCAAAATTTAAGCTGAAAAGTATTCCATGAGGCTCTTTTCGGCAGACACTGACTTTGTTTAAGAGTTAAGGCAATTCTTTAATATGATTGGTGCATCTAAATTAACATAATGGGTTGCATCACATGGTTTTACTGAGACCAAGATCATAAACTAGGATGTGCTGGCTTTGAAATCATACAAAATGCAAGTTTGTTGATTACAGTTTCGTGGCTGAACTTCTCATCAGTATTACTCCAGACAGGATAAGATTATGTAAGAGCTTTCCACACCTTTTTAACTTAAACATTAAAGCCCTTGCATGTTCAGGTGAAGAAAATGACCTTAAAATACTGTAGTACATGGGTGTCAAACTCGCCACGTCACGTGACGTGTCACAATGTATCATGACTCTTTTTGCATTGCCAGCAAGGGGGTGGGCGTGGCTTTGGTATGATGAAACCGGCCCGTGGGCCGGCAGTTTGACACCCCTGCTGTAGTAGTAGTTAGGAAAGAAGATAAAATTTCAATGGAAAAAAAACATTTACTATTTATTTAATGAGATAAGGGATGCGGTGGCTCAGTGGGTTAGGACGCTGAGCTTGTCGATCAGAAGGTCGGCAGTTTGGCGGGTCGAATCCCGAGTGCCGCGTAACAGAGTGAGCGCCTGTTACTCGTCCCAGCTTCTGCCAACCTAGCAGTTCGAAAGCACGTAAAAATGGAAGTAGAAAAATAGGGACCACTACGGTGGGAAGGTAACAGCGTTCCGTGCGCCTTTGGCGTCTAGTCATGCCAGCCACATGACCACGGAGACGTCTTCGGACAAGCGCTGGCTCTTTGCCTTTGAAACGGAGATGAGCACCGGCCCCTAGAGTCGGAAATGACTAGCACACGTGTGCGGGGGAACCTTTACCTTTTTAATGAGAAGATATACAGTAGCTGTATGTGTGATTGAGAGAGAAAAAGGAAAGGAAATTCTGCACTTGCTTCATGGAAGTAATTTTATTTTTCCCTACATGCAGTAAGGAAATTCTAAAACTAACTGAGTGGAGAATTAACCACTCTCAAACTGCAATTCTGGATTGTAATTTGTGACCTGCATACAAACACATATATAAGAATAACCAATAATAGCTTACTTATACTTCCTTCATATCAAATATGAAACGTTGTTTGAGTCTAAACTTCTCTTCCCCAGAATATTTTTAAAAAACCTTGTAAGACGTAGTATTAATTTAATTTAATTTAATTTATTAATATTTCTATACCGCCCTTCTCCCGGAGGACTCAGGGCGGTGTACAGGGCAAGAATAAAACACAGAAATTTACAAAAATTAAAAGATAATTAAATACATGCCCGATTAAAATACAATTGATACATAGTAAAAACCCCAATTAAAAATGATAAAAAACCCCACCAATCCCCCCTCAGGCCAGGCCGGCTTGCTCGAACAAGTATGTTTTCAGATCGCGGCGAAAGGAGCGCAGATCGGGCGCCATCCGGAGCTCAACCGGTAACTGGTTCCATAGCTCCGGGGCGCCCACAGAGAAGGATCTCCCCCTGGGGGCCACCAGACGGCATTCTCTGACCGGTGGCACCCTGAGGAGGCCCTCTCTGTGGGAACGCACAGGGCGCAGGGAGCTTGATGCCGGCAGCAGATGTTCCCTGAGGTACTCCGGCCCCATGCCATGGAGGGCTTTGAACACCATTACTAGCACCTTGAATCTCACCCGGAAGACAACTGGCAACCAATGCAGCTCACGGAGCAGAGGTGTCACATGGGAGTATCGGGAGACTCCCAACACAACTCTCGCGGCTGCATTCTGTACCAGCTGGAGCCTCCGGGTGGTCCTCAAGGGAAGCCCCATGTAGAGAGCGTTGCAGTAGTCTAGACGAGAGGTCACGAGCGCGTGAGTGACCGTGCATAAATCATCCCGGCTTAGATAGGGCCGCAACTGGCGCACCAGGCGAACCTGGGCGAAAGCCCCCCTAGTCACAGCCACCATGTGATCTTCCAAGGTGAGCCGCGAATCTAGGAGGACTCCCAAGTTGCGAGCCCTATCTACAGGGGGTAATAATAATTAAGGAATAAGTGTTCCATTTTCTTCCTCTGACATAGTATAGATCAGTGCAAACTAGCCAGTATATTTATATTGGCAAACAAAAGCATTTGCAGAAGACCTTTAAACAATAATTGTAAAAGCCTGATATCCAGCAGACTATATTTTGGGCTTTAATACCCTCAAAGTAGATGTGCCTCCATAGAAGTGAACAGCTTACAACCACTCATTTTAGACTTCATTTCTTCCGCGTCTATGTTTAATGCCATGACAAATAAGTAGTTTCTTTTTATTTGCAGGATAATATTAAAAAATACCACCAAAAAAGATGTTGAGACTCTAGAAAGTGTGCAGGGAAGAGCAAAGGTGATCAGGGAACTGGATGCTAAAACATAAGGTTGCTGGAATTGGGTATGTCTAGCTTAATAAAAAGGACTAGGGGTGACATGATAGCAGTGTTCCAATATCTCAGGGGCTGCCACAAAGAAGAGGGAGTCAAGCGATTCTCCAAAGCTCCTGAAGGCAGGACAAGAAGCACCGGATGGAAACTAGTCAAGGAGAGAAGCAACCTAGAACTAAGGAGAAACTTCCTGACAGAACAATTAACCCGTGAAACAACCTGCCTACAGAAGCTGTGAATGCTCCAACACTGGAGGTTTTTAAGAAGAGACTGGACAGCCATTTGCCTGAAATGGTATAGGGTTTCCTGCCTGAGCAGGGGGTTGGACTAGATGACCTCCAAAGTCTCTTCCAACTTATTCTATTCTATTCTATTCTATTCTATTCTATTCTATTCTATTCTATTCTATTCTATTCTATTCTATTCTATTCTATTCTCTCTCTTTACTAGGCTGTGAACATAAGCACAATTGGCACAGAATAGTGAGGTTGGACTTCTTCACCACCCTTACTCCAAAAAAAGGACATAAAAAACATATCAAACATGAAACATCTTTTTCCTGTCTTGAGAGGGAGTACACTGGTTTATCCCATCCTTGGAATAACAGAGAGCTGATTTGAGGAAGTGTTGGCAAGAGTGTTCTCTGTGTTCTGATTGCTTTCCTTTTTTTCACATGGATTATTGTATCGTGTTGTGTCTCTTTCCAAATTATTTTCAGCATAGCCCATACAGGGGCAGGGATCAGTTCCATATTTATATATTTGCTTATTAGACTAATAGCAATGCTGCTAGCTATGCCACACAAACAGATATTAAATAGAGATCTTTAAATTTAAATTAAGGCTAGAATTTTCTTTTTTTTTATTGAAAAGTTTTAACATACAATTTTTCCTTTAAAAATCCCCCCTCCCCCTCCCTCCCCCGTACCTCTCCCCCCTCCCCCCCGACTTCCCAGAGCTAAATACAAGGTATATATAAAAAAAACAATCATAAACAACCATATACTAACAACCATAAACTCTAAAATCCATCACTCTCTAGCTTATATAGAATAAAACAAACCTTAGTGATATTAAATATATATAGAAAAACTAAAATAAAAAAAAGAAAGAAGACTTATTCAAATGCTACATAAAACTTCTTAACCCTATACTTATTCTGGATAAACTCAATCCATTTTCTCCATTCCATAATATAGCGTTCTTGCGAGTGATCTTTCAAATAGGCCGAAATCTTCGCCATCTCAGCCAGGTCGGAAACCTTTAAAGTCCACTCTTCTATGGTCGGCAGTTCCTCTTTCTTCCAGTACTGACCTATCAAAAGTCTTGCTGCCGTAATTAAATTCAACATCAACTTAGTGTCCACAACTGTAGCATCTGTAATTATTCCCAACAAAAAAAGTTGCGGACAAAACTTTATCCTCTGTTTAAAAATCTTCTGCATGTTCCACCAGACTTTTATCCAAAAGGCCTTAACCTTTTTACAAGTCCACCATATGTGAAAATATGTTGCGTCTTCATCACCGCACCTCCAACATTTAGGCTGATAATTCGGATACATACTTGCAAGCTTTTTAGGATCTAAATGCCATCTATAAAACATTTTGTAAAAATTCTCTCTTAGATTTTGAGCTTGTGTAAATTTTACATTCCTCACCCAAATCTTTTCCCACGTGTCCATTGTAATAACTTCCTGGATGTTTTGGGCCCATTTTATCATACAATCCTTAACAAGTTCTGTTTCTGAATCAATCTCTATCAACGCAAGATATATCCGTTTAATATGTGCTGGTCCCTGATTTCTGATTTGCTTTATCAAATAAAACCATTTTTCTGGTCTTCTTTCCACCTGGCCCGTAACTGAGTATATTGAAACCAATTTTGAACAACCTTCTCTTCTCGCAAGAGGCTATATGATTTCAAACACCAAACATTTCTTTCCAAGCTTAGGATCTCCTTGTACGTAGTCACATCATATTTGAAACCAGCATGTATATTTTCTATTGCGTGTTTTGGAATTGCCCACAGTGGTATCTTACAATCTAGCTTATGTCTATACTTCTTCCAAACTCTCAACAATGCCTGTCTTAAAATATGCACTCTAAACACATTGTCTACCTTCTTGTCATACAGCAAATATGCATGCCAGCCAAACAACAAATCGTGGCCCTCAAGATTTAATAATCTCTCTTGTGTCAAATTAATCCAATCACTTATTCCTACTAATGCAGCAGCTTCATAATATAGTTTAAGATTAGGCATTTTAAGACCACCTCTCGCGCAAGTATCCTGTATAATCTTAAGTTTAACTCGTGGCCTTTTCCCTGCCCAAACAAATTTATTGATACCTCGCTGCCATTCCTCCAAATTAGAATCTTTCTTAAGAATCGGTATCATTTGAAATAAAAATAAAAATTTAGGCAGGACATTCATTTTCACTGCTGCGATCCGTCCCAACAAAGACAATTGCAATTTTTCCCAACTCTCCAATTCTTTTTGAATTTTCCCCCATAATTTTTCATAATTATTTTTATATAACTTTGTATTAGAGGGCGACAAAAGCACCCCCAAATATTTAACCCTTTTAACAATCTCAAATCCAGTTAATCCTTCTAAGAGAGCCTTTTGCGAAACTGTCATATTTTTGGCCAGAATTTTGGTTTTCTGTATATTAACTTTAAATCCAGAAACCTTCCCGTATTGTGTTATTATCTCCATCAGGTCCACAACAGAGTTCTCTGGCTGGGTCACTGTAACAACCAGATCATCTGCAAATGCTCTCAATCTATAATCCTGATCTCTAATTTGTATCCCCTTAATTTTTTCCGAATTCCGTATTTTAACCAATAATATCTCTAATGTTAACACAAATAACAAGGGCGATAACGGACACCCTTGCCTTGTGCCCTTCTCAATATTACATGCTTCTGTCAGACTATTATTAACTATAATTCGGGCAGTTTGTTTTTGATATAATGCCCTAATCGGTTGTAGAAAATTTTCCCCAAAATCCATTTTATCTAAAACTTTCATCAAAAATTGCCAATTCAATTGATCAAAAGCTTTTTCAGCATCTAGAAAAATTAGCGCCGCAGGGATCTGGTTGTTCCTTTCCAAAAACTCTAACACATCAACTATATGCCTCACATTATTTTTCATTTGCCTACCACTAATAAACCCCGTTTGGTCCCCATGAATCACCTGTTGCAGAACCCTCATCAGTCTATTAGCCAAAACCTTAGCAAATATCTTGTAATCTGTATTTAAAAGCGATATCGGTCTATAATTTTTAACTTGAGTAGCATCTTGGTCTTCCTTTGGAATCAAAGAAATAAAAGCTGTTCTCCAAGACGGTGGCACCTTTCCCCCCCCCCTCTGGATTGTCTGGAACAGTTCCTTTAACGGTTTCATCATCTCTAATTGTAAATTTTTGTAGTAAGCCACAGACAAACCATCCGTACCTGGTGCTTTATCCACCTTCAATTCCTTAATTGCTGCTCCTCTGTCTGTCCATCTTCAGCCTCTTGATGTTCTCCTTCTCCAGATCCCTTTGTAGCTTCCAGAAGTGTTAATGGGGTTGCTTTTAAAACATTGTTATAAAAATCATGCGCTTGCATCACAGTAACCAGACGGTACCTTTTACCTTCATGCATCACCATCAACCCAGCTGGGATCTCCCATCTGAACCTTATATCTCGTTGCTTGAGCTCTTGCACAAGAAATGTAAAATCCTTCCTTCTCCTTAAAATCTTTGGAGGAATTTCTTTTAGAACCAGAACTTCTTGATCAGCAATCACAACTTTAGTATCATAGGCAGCTTGTATAACTTCATCTCTAATTTCCCTTTTTGCAAAATAAACCACCACATCTCTAGGCAGCTTTCTCTGTCTAGCAATCCATGAATTCACACGAAACACTTTGTCCATGCCTTCTTTTATTTCAGATGCTGGCTGATTCAATACCACTTCGAGAGCCTCAGAAACCAGCTGCTTTAGATCTTCCTTAATATTCTCTTTTAAACCTCTGATTCTAACAGCAAACTGCATCTGGTAATATTGAGCAAGACTCAATTCTCTATCCATTTTGTCTCTTAAATCTTCATTCTCCAATACTTTTGCTTCTAATATAGCATTCTTTTGAGTCAAATCTTCCACTTTTTCATCCAAATCTTCCACACATTCAGCCACTTTATGCACTGAAGACAAAATGTCTACCTTCATCACACTGAACTTCTGTTCCATCCTCTCTTCCATTCTCTCCTCCAATTTCTCCAATTTCTCCTCCATCTGTGCAAATTTATCACCCATTGATTCCAGAATTACCTGGGTATGTTTTTCAAGAGCATCTTGTAAATCCTTCGGTGTCAATACATCAGGAGGATGCAACGCCTGCAATGATGATTGTTGCACCGGAGAAGTTCCAGCACTCCAAAGAGTTTTAGGGGGAGGTTTAGCCGCCATCTTTTACTTACAATTGTGACGCACTTTCACTTTAAGTTTAAAAAGTCCATCAAGCTCGAGAGTAAAATAAAATAATCCTCTTCACCTTTTCCTCTTGTACCGCTCTGCCTGCTCTTTTTATTCCATAGTCCTTCCTTCAGGCAGGGGTGGTCGCAGACGCCTGGCTCTGCTCCAAGAAATCCGGAGCAGAGACGCTGACCAGCTGGGAGCGACCCAGGCTACGGGGGAGTTCGATCCTTCAGCCGCCCAAGCTACAAGCTCAGGCGGCCCTGGAGAACTCGACCCCTACCTGGGGCCTCACCCCCTCCTCTTCTCCCGAGGAGGGGGCTTCAAATTCACCCAAACAGCTGATCGGTGCTGTTTCGGGCGAAAATTTCTCAGCTGAGCCGCGGGCAGCCCGGGAAGGCTGTCTCCGGCGCCGCGCAGCCACCGGAAGTCCAAGGCTAGAATTTTCTAAGGTGCAGAAGTAAAAGCAACATCTGATGGGTTATGAATGAGATTTAGGGCTGGAGAAGAGCTGTACTTCTAGCACAGTGCTTTTCAAACTTAGCAACTTTAACATGTGTAGACTTCATATCCCAGAATTCCCCAGGTAGCTTTGGTACAAGTAGAGGAAGTGCAGATGGTGACCACTAGCATAAATATCCATTTTCCTTTGTTAGCAGCCTTGAGATTGTGAGTCAGGAGAAAAAGGAATGGAAGACATATGACCAAGATTGTGTGGTCAGCGGCTAGCTTGGTCACCAATAGTTTTACATGCAAGTGCTGTAAGATTGCTGGTTATCTTCATTAGACTACATAGCAATATCACTTAGGCTTATATAACACTTCACAGTGCTTTACAGCCATCTCTAATCAGTTTAGTCAACATATTTGCCCCAACAAACTGGGTTCTCATTTTACCAACCTCGGAAGGATGGAAGGCTGAGTCTACCTTGAGCCAGTGAGAATCGAACTGATGAACTGCTGGCAGTTGGCAGTCAGTAGAATTAGCCTGCAATACTGCTTTCTAACCACTGTACTACCATGGCTCTTAGGGAAGGTGTACATACCAGGTTGGTTTGGCTTTCTCAGACGTCAGTGACACTTTATTTGTGTTATTTCAGGGCAGTTGGCCTTCCACAAATCCAAACATCAACCTTTAAAAAATTAGTTTCCCTATATAAATATTGAGTTTAGCAGTTGTGTACTTACTTATCTCAGTATATTTCCCTTTAAAAAGATGTACGTGCTTGCAATATTTATTATTCTTAAATAAAACTTGCAATATATAAATATCTATATATTGCACAGGTAACTTTTCTCACTGTTCATAATAGCAAACTCATAAGGTTTTATCCCCTTCATGGATTACTGCCTTGTCGTGGCGAAGGTGCTTGCGTAATTCAATGAAGCTATGAGCTATGCCATGCAGGGACACCAAAGACGGAGAGGTCATAGCAGAGAGTTCTGACAAAACGTGATCCACTGGAGAAGGAAATGGCAACCCACTCCAGTATCTTTGCCATGAAAACCCTATGGACAGTACCAAAAGGCAAAACGATATGACGCTGGAAGATAAGCCCCTCAGGTCGGAAGGCGTCCAATATGCTACTGGAGAAGAACAGAGGGCTAGTACTAGTAGCACCAGAAAGAATGAAGCGACTGGGCCAAAGCCGAAAGGACGCTCAGCTGTATCTGGTGGTGAAAGGAAAGTCCGATGCTGTAAAGATTTTCTCTCCATAGGAACCTGGAATGTAAGATCCATGAATCAAGGAAAGCTGGACGTGGTCAAACAAGAGATGACAAGACTGAACATCGACATCTTAGGTATCAGCGAACTAAAATGGACAGGAATGGGTGAATTTAATTCAGATGACCATCAGGTATACTACTGCGGGCAAGAATCCCTCAGAAGAAATGGAGTAGCCTTCATAGTCAATAAAAGAGTAGGAAAAGCAATACTGGGATACAATCCTCAAAATGACAGAATGATCTCAGTTCGAATCCAAGGCAAACCATTCAATATCACAGTAGTCCAAGTCTATGCCCCAACCACCAGTGCTGAAGAGGATGAAATTCACCAGTTCTATGAAGCCCTACAGCACCTTATAGAATTAACACCAAAAAATGATGTCCTTATCATCATGGGGGATTGGAATGCTAAAGTAGGAAGCCAAAAGATAACTGGAATAACAGGCAAGTTTGGCCTTGGAGTACAAAATGAAGCAGGGCACAGGCTGATAGAATTTTGTCAAGAGAATACGATGGTCATAGCAAACACTCTTTTCCAACAACCCAAGAGACGGCTCTACACATGGACATCACCAGATGGTCAACACAGAAATCAGATTGACTATATGCTCTGCAGCCAAAGATGGAGCTCTATACAGTCAGTAAAAACAAGACCAGGAGCTGACTGTGGCTCTGACCATGAGCTTCTCATTGCAAAGTTTAGGCTTAAACTGAAGAAAGTAGGAAAAAGCACTAGGCCACTCAGGTATGAATTAAATTATATCCCTGTTGAATATACAGTAGAGGTGACAAATAGATTTAAGGAATTAGATCTGATAGACAGAGTGCCTGAAGAACTATGGACAGAGGTTCGCAACATTGTACAAGAGGTAGCAACTAAAACCATCCCAAAGAAAAAGAAATGCAAGAAAGCAAAATGGCTGTCTGAGGAAGCTTTGCAAAAAGCTGAGGAAAGGAGGGAAGCGAAAGGCAAGGGAGAAAAAGAAAGATACGCCCAATTAAACGCAGAATTCCAGAGAATAGCTAGAAGAGATAAGAATGCCTTCTTAAATGAACAGTGCAAAGAAATAGAAGAAAACAATAGAATAGGGAGGACCAGAGATCTTTTCAAGAAAATTTGAGAGATGAAGGGAACGTTTCATGCAAAAATGGGCATGATAAAGGACCAAAATGGCAGGGACCTAACAGAGGCAGAAGAGATTAAGAAGAGGTGGCAAAATTACACAGAAGAACTATACAAGAATGAGCTTAACGTCCCTGATAATCACAATGAGGTGGTCACTGACCTCGAGCCAGACATCCTAGAATGTGAAGTGAAGTGGGCCTTAGAAAAGCTGAGCAACAACAAAGCTAGTGGAGGTGACAGTATTCCAGCTGAGCTATTCAAAATCTTAAAAGACGATGCAGTAAAAGTGCTACACTCAATTTGCCAGCAAATTTGGAAAACTCAACAGTGGCCACAGGATTGGAAAAGAACAGTTTACATTCCAATTCCAAAGAAAGGCAGTGCCAAACAATGTTCAAACTATCGCACCATTGCACTCATTTCACATGCTAGTAAAGTTATGCTTAAAATCCTACAAGCTAGACTCCAGCAGTATGTGGACCGAGAACTACCAGAAGTACAGGCAGGATTTTGAAGAGGCAGAGGAACTAGAGATCAAATTGCCAATATACGCTGGATCATGGAGAAAGCTAGAGAGTTCCAGAAAAACATCTACTTCTGCTTCATTGACTATGCCAAAGCCTTTGATTGTGTGGATCACAACAAACTGTGGCAAGTTCTTAAAGAGATGGGCGTACCAAACCATCTTATTTGTCTCTTGAGAAACCTATATGTGGGCCAAGAAGCAACAGTGAGAACTGGACACCGAACCACTGATTGGTTCAAAATTGGGAAAGGAGTCCGGCAAGGCTGTATACTGTTGCCCTGCCTGTTTAACGTATATGCAGAGCACATCATGAGAAAGGGAGGGCTAGATGAATCAAAAGTTGGAATTAAGATTGCCGGAAGAAATATCCACAACCTAAGATATGCAGATGATACCACTCTAATGGCAGAAAGTGAAGAAGAACTAAAGAGCCTCTTGTTGCGGGTGAAGAAGGAGAGTGCAAAACATGGATTGAAACTTAACATTAAGAAAACCAAGATCATGGCATCCGGCCCTCTCAATTCCTGGCAAATAGATGGGGAAGAAATGGAGGTAGTGACAGATTTTATTTTCCTGGGCCCCAAGATCACTGCAGATGGGGACTGTAGCCAAGAAATTAAAAGACGCTTGCTCCTGGGGAGGAAAGCCATAGCAAATCTAGACAGCACATTAAAAAGCAGAGACATCATCCTGTCAACAAAAGTGTGTATAGTCAAGTCTATGGTCTTCCCAGTTGCAATGTATGGCAATGAAAGCTGGACCATAAAAAAGGCTGAGCGCCAAAGAATTGAGGCCTTTGAACTGTGGTGCTGGAGAAGACTCCTGCGAGTCCCTTGGACTGCAAGGCGATCAAACCGGTCAGTCCTAGAGGAGATCAACCCTGACTGCTCTTTAGAAGGCCAGATCCTGAAACTAAAACTCAAATATTTTGGCCACCTAATGAAAAGGAAGGACTCACTGGAGAAGAGCCTAATGCTGGGAAAGATTGAGGGCAATAGAAGAAGGGGACAACAGAGAATGAGGTGGCTGGATGGAGTCACTGAAGCAGTAGGCATGAGCTTAAATGGTCTCCAGAAGATGGTAGAGGACAGGAAGGCCTGGAGGAACGTTGTCCATAGGGTTGTGATGGGTCGGACACGACTTCACAACTAACAACAACAACAACAAATAAAAGCAAAAGAGTCTTACTACACCCAAGGCTAGAGATAAGAGCAAGGTTTTATGTTTTAAGCATGATGGAAAAAATTCACAAAATCTTAATTAACTTTGCAGGATTCATTAAGCCTTCAAATAATGTTGTAGTTAACACTTAAAAATGACAATTTTAACCCTATAGTATATATTTTCCTTTAAGCTTACATGTAATGCAAAGAAAGATGTAGAAAGCATAATATTTATAGATCCCCCAAAATACAATAATACTACTGTGCAAAAAAAAGAAATTTGCCAAAATATTTAGAGCTAGAATGGATTTTAAAATTTAGAGGAAGCTGCAACATCCCCACTTTTTTATATGTTTTGGCATGATTTAGTTTCATATATGTATTCTCTTGAAATAGAATTTAAACATTTCAGGATAGACTGAGATTTTGAAGGCTCTTTTGGATCAATATCCTTTGTGTCATATTTCTTTAGTGATATCTAATCTGAAGCTTTCTACAATCCATCAGAAAATAAAGTTTTATTGTAAAATGACAGTTGGGTTTAATTATAACAAATTTTTACTTGGATCCATTCCTCAAAACCAATTTTCCCTTAAAATGATGCCATTTTCTTTCAAGCTGTTGTTTGGTGGCTGCATATTAAGAAAGGTAATTACAATCAATATACAGAGAAATGAATAGAATATTTAGAGGTGGATGGAATCCTCTTCATTTTCAAGGCTAACCTTGGCAATCTGTATCTTTTCTTCTCAGTTTCTAATGTTTAAAGTGGGAAAAATTGTTTATAGCGAATGAAAAGATATCTTGTGGGTAAAATCAATACAGCAAACAGAATAAAGATGGGTCATGAATGATATATAAGATAATCATAGAATTTAAGTGTTAGAAGAGACCTTAATCGAGGCATGTCAAACTGCCGGCCCGCAGGCCAGATGCATCACGCCGAAACTGCGCCCACCCTATTGCCGGCAATTGGGGAAAAGTCACAAAACATCACACAATGTCACGTGATGTTGCAAGTTTGACAAGCCTGCAATCATTTTGTCCATTGTTTCTCAACCTTGCCAATTTTAGGATGTGAGGACTTCAATTCCCAGAATTTTCCAGCCAGCTGGAAATTCTGCGAGTTAAATAACAGAATAACAACCCCCTACCCAAGCAGGAGACACTACACCATTTCTGACAGATGGCAGTCCAGTCTCTTCTTGAAAGCTTCCAGTGATGAAGGTCCCACAACTTCTGAGGGCAATCTGTTCCATTGATTGATTGCTCTCACTGTCAGAAAATTTCTCCTTATTTCTATGTTGAATCTCTCCTTGATCAGTTTTCATCCATTATTCCTTGTTTGGCCTCAGGTGCTTTGGAAAATAGGTTGCTCCCCTCCTCTCTGTGACAGCCCCTCAAATATTGGAACATTGGTATCATGTCTTCCCTGGTCCTTCTCTTCACTAGGCTAACCATGCCCAGTTCCTGTAACCATTCTTCGTATGTTTTATCTTCCAGTCCCGTAATCATCTTTGTTGCTCTTTTTCTCTGCACTTTTTTAGAGTCTGGTGACCAAAACTGGTTGCAGTATTCTAACTGTGGTCTTCCTCAGGCTTTATAGAGTGGTATTAGTACCTCACGTGATCTTGATTGAATCCCTCTGTTAATGCGATTTAGGATTGCATTGGCTTTTGGGGCTGCTGCCGCATGCTGTTAGCTCTTATTTAATTGATTGTGCACTAAGACTCCAAGATCTCTCTCATAGCTACTGCTATTAAGCCTGGTTTCACCCAATCTGTATATGTACTTTTGGTTTGGTTTGCCTAAGTGTAAGACTTTGCTTTTCTCCACATTGAATTTCATTTTGTTAGATGGGGCCCAGTGTTCAAGTCTGTTAAGATCCATCTGGGTCTTGAGCCTATCATTTAGTATGTTGGCTACTCCTGCCAGCTTAATATCATCTGCAAATTTGATAAGTTTCCCCTTTATTTCCTCATCTAAGTCATTTATGAAGATATTGAAGAGTACTGGGGCTTCTGACGGAAACTTGTGGTATCTTATTGCATGTAGACGTAGTACCATTAAGGACTACTCATTGACTATGGTTTGTCAGCCAGTTACAAATTCATCTGATGGTGATGCTATCTATCCCACTTTTTTCTAGCTTACTAAGAAGTAGGACACAGTGGCTCAGTGGGTTAGGATGCTGAGCTTGTTGATCAGATGGTCGGCAGTTTGGCAGGTCAAATCCCAAGTGCCGCATAACAGAGTGAGTGCCTGTTACTCGTCCCAGCTTCTGCCAACCTAGCAGTTCGAAAGCACGTAAAAATGCAAGTAGAAAAATAGGGACCACTACGGTGGGAAGGTAACAGTGTTCCGTGCGCCTTTGGCGTCTAGTCATGCCGGCCACATGACCACGGAGACGTCCTCGGACAAGCACTGGCTCTTCAGCTTTGAAAGAGAGATGAGCACCGGCCCCTAGAGTCGGAAACGACTAGCACTCATGTGCGGGGGAACCTTTACCTTTACCTTTTAAGAAGTAGGTTGTGATCTACTTTGTCAAATGCCTTGCTGAAGTCTAAGTATACTATGTCCACAGCATTTCGCTGTTCTACTAATTTAGTCACTTTGTCAAAGAATGAAATAAGATTAGTTTGGCATGATCTGTTTTTAAGAAACCTATCCTGACTCTTAGTTATTACTTTACTTGTTATTAGATGTTCACTGATCTGTTTTTTTATTATCTTTTCCAGTATCTTCCCAGGTATTGCTGTTAGGCTGATTGGTCTGTAGTTTCTTGGGTCTGTTTTTCCCCCCTTTTTTGAAGAGAGGAACCACATCAGTTCTTTTCCAGTCTTCTGGTAGTTCCCCAGTGCTCCAGGAGTTTTGGAGCTGAAGTCCACATTTCTTAACCTGGGCAACCTTAATAAACCTGATTTAGTCCCTGCCCTGTAGAGTAATCCACAACTATACAATCTCATCCAATCTGTTTAAATGTCTCCAGCAAAGGAGAGTTCACTATCGTCTAAGGAACTCTGATTCACTGTTGAACAACTCATACTGTTAAGAATTTTTTCCTGGTGTCCAACCAAAATCGGCAGTATTTCTTATTCATTTAAGTGCCTTCTGGAAGACATCTGAACAATTGTACGCAATGTTCATCATGAAGACCTTAAAAACAGCACTTAGATCTCTAATCTCTAGTTCTTTTGACCATTCCTCTGATGGCAACCCACAGCCTGTAAAGCAAGGGTCTTCAAACTTGGCCCTTTTATGACTTGTGGACTTTAACCAACAGAATTCCTCAGCCAGGCACGCTGGCTGAGGAATTTTGGGAGTTGAAGTCCACAAGTCATAAAAGGGCCAAGTTTGAAGACCCCTGCTGTAAAGCAAGCATGAGTTTTCACCTCATTTATACCTTCCAGCATTGTGTTGCTGGGATTGTTTTTCAGGATTTGGGAGGGGAGTAAATTCCAAGTACAGTAAATTAATTTAACAAGTCATAGTACATCACCCTTCTGCAGTAAATGGTAGATAATCTGCAAGTGTTTTTAATAACTGGTAGACATCTTGTACCAGACTTCCTGTTGGCCCTTTAAGGTAGAAGCACAACTATGATTGCTAAATCCATCTTTATTGTAAGGTTCCATTAACCAAATCTTGAAAGAATTGAAGTATTTTTCTCCTCTTTTCCTTTTACTATCCTGAAAGAACAATGCACTTCTGAATGACACAATGGCTCAAACGTGGCACCATCTTCTGACTTGCTTTCCTGCAGTTATGCAGTCAAAAGCATTTGAAATTAGAGTTGTAAGCCGAAACACATATTCAGTAGATGATTAAGAAATACAAGCTTGGCAGTAAATAGAAAATACTGATTACTTTACATTCTGACTGAAAATGTTCCGTAAAATATATCTTCCTTATTCTCTCATAATAATTTAACATGGCACTTTCGGAAATACAGAAATATAGAGGGAAGAAAATAACCTTGAACAGTGTGAAGATCTAAAGATTAAAGCTAATGAGGCCAAACTAGAGGGAACCATTAAGTCAGAGTAGATCAGGTCCTTTCCTAAGCCGCCAAGAGAAAGGCCATGTCTTCATTGACTCAGAAAATTAGAAGGAAAAAGCTTAGAATTTAAATGCTGAAGTATTAGACATATAGTATATAAGCTTTTGGGTCATACAAGAAGAAAACCATTGGTATATGTGCATGCATGGCTTTATTCTGGTTTGTATTAAATAGGCTAATCTAGCACAATTATGTCTACGAATCTTGATACTGAATATAAGTTGTTCTTATATGCAATGATATTATAATACTTGATAATTATGCAAGGTCACTACCAAGCATTTTGCAGTTATATAGCAGAATATACTGGTAATAATATTAATTGGATTAAGTCTAATTTGTTAGGAATCAGGCTGCATATACATTTTATAATGAATTATAAATAAATCAAACATCATTTTACATATCATTTAATGTACATGATAGCAAACATGATGGCAAATCTATTTCTCTTTTGGGCTGCTTGATTGTCTCTTTTGCATAGTCTATAGATGTTGTAAATATCTATGTACCTATTGATGGCTGATTTGTCAGAGTGCCAGGCTTCTAGAAATTCCCTGGCATTTTTGGATTTTGGATTGTCACATTTTCCCATTTGAAACTATGGTTAAATCTGTCTATATGTTGTGAAATTAAAGAATTTTCATCATGCCTTTTGACTGCCAGTTGTTCTTCATGGATGCATTCTGCCACTCTTCTGCCTGTCTGTCCTACTTATCCAACCTGTGGTCCGCAGCCCAGTACCGGGCTGCGGCCTGTTGGCTACCAGGCCACAGGAATGGCTGGTGAGTGTGTGCACATGTGCATGCACCCCCTCACTTGCACTAGCACCACCTTGCAGGCACTAGTGGCCCTGTTTGTGCATGTGTGGGAGTGCTAGTGCCACCACCAGCATCACACAGGTAATAGCGACCTATTTGTGCATGCCGGCGGGCACTAGTGGCCCACTTGCACATGCAGGAAGGCGCTAGTGGCCCGCTTACACATGAGGGCAGGTGCCAGCACCGCCATAGGTGTGCATGGCCCACTTGCGCATGTGGGTGGGTGCTAGTGCTGCCACCATGTGTACGCCCATTTGTGCATGCACACACAAACACATTTCCCTGCTCCTCCCTTTCCCTATGGACCGCCAACCCGGAAACGTTGGGGAGCTCTGCTACATATGATTGTTGCAGTTCTTACATTGTATGTTGTAGATGGCTCCTGTTTTTATTTCTGGGGTTGCTGGATCTTCTGGTTTGATTAGGATGTTCTGAAGGGCTTTAGTTGGCTTGTGTGCTATACTGATTCCATGTGGTTGTAGTAGTCCATTAGCAATTTCTGGGATATTCTTGATGTATGGCACTGTAATTCTCTTTAGAGTTTGTGTTGGTTTTGCTGTATTGGTTTGATGGTCAGGGACTTTTTGATGAAATTGTGTGGGTATCCATTTTGTTGTAATGTGTTGTATAGATGCTCTATTTCCTTTTTCTACTGTTCTGCGTTGCTGCAGTGTGTTTGGGCTCAATTAAATAAAGTCATTACACAGCTTCTCTTGTGGCAGTTGGGTTGTCGCTTTGATAGTGGAGCACCTGGTTAGTATGAGTGGTTTTTCTGTAGACTTGCAAATTTAGTTTGCCATTGCATTCTCTGCTGATCAGGATGTCCACAAAGGGTAGCAAGTTGTTGTTTGCTTCTTCTCTAGGAAACTGGATTCCTTTAAAAATGTTACTGATGGTTCTGCGGATGTTCTCTAATTGGTCCTTTTTTATTATGGTGAAGGCGCCATCTACAGATCTGATCCAAATTTTCGGTTCTATTTGTGGAAGTGCTATGGTTTCTAGACATTGCATGATGACCTCCGCTATAATTTCTGAAAGCGGTAATCCCATAGGTGTTCCTTTAATTTGTTGGTAAATGAGGCCATCAAATTAAAAGTAGGTAGTTAAGCAGAGGTTTATGAGATCCATAATCCTGGGTGTTTTGATCATGTATTCAATTAAGTCACTTGTACTCTGAAGCAATGCAGTCATGGATGAGAAGCAGTGGATCTATCCTCACACGCTTCTACACAAACCTGGCATACCCCTCTGTCCAGACATAACTCTACCAGGGATCCCTACATACAACATTGCAAAAGCACTAACAAAAAAGCTTGGGCATCTCACAAGAGGGAGCGAACATTCTATTAACTGTCCACTACAGTGTCTTCAAACAATCAGGGATGTGACTATAGATGAGGACGAAATCATGGTCTCATTTGATGTCACAGCCAGAATCAGCCAAAGAATCCATGACTGCATTGCCTTTGCCCAGGTTCGCCTGGTGTGCCAGTTGCGGCCCTACCTGGACTGAGATGCCCTGCACACAGTCACTCATGTGCTCGTGACCTCCCGATTGGACTACTGCAATGCTCTCTACATGGGGCTGCCCTTGGGGACCACCCAGAGGCTTCAGCTGGTGCAGAATGCAGCCGTGTGAGTTGTGATGGGGGCTCCCCAATACTCCCATGTAACACCTCTGCTCTGCGAGCTGCATTGGCTTCCGGTTACCCTCCGGGTGAGATTCAAGGTGCTGGTGATGACCTATAAAGCCCTAAATGGCTTGGGTCCGGGATATCTGAGGGAACACCTGCTGCCGGCATCAAGTTCCCTTTGTCCTGTGCACTCCCACAGGGAGGGCCTCCTCAGGGTACCGCCGGTCAAGGATTGCCAGAGGGCGACACCCAGGGGGAGGGCCTTCTCTGTGGGTGCGCCTGCCCTTTGGAACCAGTTACCCGTAGAGCTCAGGACTGCCCCAGATTTTCGTTCGTTCCGCCGGGACCTGAAGACCTGGCTCTTTGAGCTTTCCGGCCAGGACTGAGAACTTTTAATTTTTAACCTATTGTAATTGGGGTTTTTAATTAGAGTTAAGGGTTTTAGATTTAATCAAGGATAATTTATTTTATTTTAATTTGTTATTAACTTTTGTATTGTTATATTGTCTTAATTGCCTTGTGAACCACCCTGGGTCCTACGGGAGAAGGGCAGTATATAAATAATAATAATAATAATAATAATAATAATAATAATAATAATAATAATAATAATAATAATAATAATAATAATAATAATAATAATTCCTACTAGTGAGCCCTTTAATTAACATTAGCCCTTTCGCTGGGCTGCCAGTTGATGTGACTATTCAAGTGAAGAGTAATGGGAGAGATTGGGCTCAAGAGTTAGCAAAAAAAGTTCTTCAGGCTGATTCTGCATAAAAAAAAATACACTCCAAGAATTGAAACATGGCACTGATCTGGACCAGTTAGAACAGGGGTCTCCAAACTTGGCAGGGCTGGCTAAGGAATTCTGGGAGTTGAAGTCCATAAGTCTTAAAGTTGCCAAGTTTGAAGACCACTGAGTTAGAAGAACAACCTGGTTCTTCGAGACTCACTTAAGTAACACCAGCTGCCTGCAATTAGTGCAAGTTCGAGTCCCACCAGGCTCAAGGTTGACTCAGCCTTCCATCCTTCCGAGGTAGGTAAAATGAGGACCCAGATTGTTGGGGGCAATTAAGCTGACTTTGTAATAATGCCGCTTGGGGGGTGTATGAAAGCACTAATAAGCAGGCATATACATAGAATGAAGGCTACTGCTAAACTTGTAAGCCGCCCTGAGTCTTCGGAGAAGGGCGGGATATAAATGGAATTTTTTAAAAAAAAACTTGAATGGTGTTCTTCAATAGTGCCCCCTGGACTTGGTGATTTACAAGATTACGGTTTCTTCAAAAGCTTCCGACAAGCTTTGCCTCTGCATTTTTTCCTCATTATGAGCCAAGAGACACACATAGGCCTGAAGCTTCTATTGCAGTTAACAGTATGTGAGCTTGTGTGTTTGTGGGTGTGTGGATTGAGAAAAAATAACCTGAAAAAGATTTGCATCTCATCTGCCGATAATTTTCTGTTTTTTGGTCTGTGACATATGTTGTGTTTCTTTAATAAGTAAAACTGCCAGAAGTTTTATGTGTCAGCAGGGTCCAAAACCATATTTATAACTTCAGCTAAGCTAGGATATCTTCAAGCATATATTAAATTATTAATGCACACAAATGCAATAGGAAAGGCAATTTGCCACATATATGTGGCAAATTGTCTTTTCTATTACATTAGTACACACAGAGAGACAGAGACTTCTGAATTTCATTATTTAAGCATTTTATCACAGATTAAAGCCAGTTAATAAACATCGTTTGTGAGGAAAGAACATTTTTGTTTTTTTAATTTTTAACAAGTCAGAAACAAGTGAGATTTTAAAGCATGGCTGTCCAACCTTGGCAATTTAAAACCACTGGCTAACAATTTTTTTTAAAAAAAGGATTGAATAATTAATTTCTGAAATAAACATTGCATGCTTCCTAACCTAAAAAAGTGATGTTGTATCACATAATTTTGTTTTCCTTCACCTAAAATTAAAGTCCTTACTAGTTATAACAAATAATTATTGTATTGAATTCTATGTACATTTGGTTAGAACATATTACACATAAGCTTTGTGCAGGGGTGTTTTTCTTGCATATAGTTAGCTATTTTTGTACTTGAGAATTTTGTCTGTTACTGCACTTTTACATTACAAATAAATGTGGCAAGCATATGAGCTTTGATAATAGTATTTAAAATATCAATCAAGTCTTTATTATGATCAAAAACCAACATAAGGAGGTTGGGGGTTAGTTAAGATATTTGTGGATATTTTATATAGTTTGATCCTTATTTAGTTTTCTGAAAGATTAAGTGGGAAATTGATAGCATAAGATCAAGTATAGATCAAGGAGCCTTGGTGGTACAGTGATCAGAATGCAATACTACAGACTAATTCTGCCCACAGTCTGGAGTTTGATCCTGATGGGGCTCAAGGTTGAGTCAGCCTTCCATTCTTCCATGGTTGATAAAATGAGGACCTAGATTGTTGGAGACAATATGCTGACTCTCTGTAAACCAGGAATGTCAAACTGCCAGCCTGCAGGTTGGATGCATCATAGCAAAACCGCTCCCACCCCATTGCCGGCAATGGCAAAAAAATCGTGATACATCGTGACACGTCATGTGACACCCCTGCTGTAAAGAAAGTGCTGTAAAGCATTCAGAGAGTGCTGTAAAACATTATGGAGCAGTATATAAGTCTAAGTGCTATTGCTAAGTATAAAATTAAATAACTTCCTATGCAATTTTAATACAACAAAATATAATTTCTTAATTGATATTGGGATGTTAATTTGTGTATCAATAGTGAAATTTAAGGGAAAACTTTTACAATCATTCTACATTTTAAATTTTAATTTTAAGCTTCAATTTATAGTAATGTATATTACTTTTTAGGGAGGCGGTGGCTCAGTGGGTTAGGATGCTGAGCTTGTCAATCAGAAGGTCGGCAGTTTGGCGGGTTGGATCCTGAGTGCCGCATAACAGAGTGAGCACCTGTTACTAGCCCCAGCTTCTGCCAACCTAGCAGTTCTAAAGCACGTAAAAATGCAAGTAGAAAAATAGGGATCATTGCGGTGGGAAGGTAACAGCATTCCGTGTGCCTTTGGCATCTAGTCATGCCGGCCACATGACCACGGAGATGTCCTCGGACAAGCGCTGGCTCTTCGGCTTTGAAACAGAGATAAGCACCAGAGTTGGAAACGACTAGCACTCATGTGCGGGAGAACCTTTACCTTTACCTTTATATTGCTTTTTACTGAAAGTTGTCAAACCTGCAGCAAATACATTTAGAAATCAAAATTGTTGGGTCCCATGTATTCTTTTGCCATGATGTGCAAGAAGAAATATATCCAATATGTTTAATTGGAAAAAGGAATCCAATTTGGAACACTGGAGATATATAGTGATATGTCTTTCTCAAACCCTCTGACACAATTTTACATAGCCTATCAGCTTTTCATTTCTCATTTGATTTCTTATTTGGTTGTTTTGCATCTCGTTACCTTTCCATATTTTTCTGCTAAATTTCCCATGAACTTTCAACTTTGAATGATTTCACTGTCATGTGTACTATTAGATTCAAATGTAATGTAAGAAATTGCAATTATTCATTATTAATTTTAGAATTATTTATATATTCCAAAATACATAAAACCATTTAATAATCTTTAGTATTGAGATCCTGACTGGCACATGGGAGGTCCAAGTTTGGAACATCTGATATTCTTCTAATATATTTTACTATTTGTCCTACTGTATATTTTTTCTTCCTAAACTTCTACGTATTCTTTTCACTTTTTTCCCTTGTGTTTCTATCCCCAAGATTCACCCTTTACACCAGGGGTGTCAAACTGCGGTCCACGGGCCGGATGCATCATGCTGAAACCGTGCCCACCCCATTGCCAGCAATGGAAAAAAAGTTGTGATATGTTGTGACACGTCACATGACATTGCGAGTTTGGCACCTCTGCTTTACACTATCTAATCATAGTATGTCTGTCATGCATTCAGAATCTCTGATCACCTTTGCATCCTTGACTAATTCCCTTAATCTTTCATTATAGATAAGTAAATTAGTCATGCTTTTACATTCATTAGACTGTCAAATGTGTGCATAATCAGAGATGCTTAAATGATGTGTTTGAAACAGACTTTTTTTTCTAAACAAAATGCTTACGAAACCATCAGCTCTGGCATTTACACTCTTGGGTCTCCAATGGCCCTATCACTTTTTCTATATGCACTTACCTCGTTCCCACCCATCTACTCATGTCACATGTAGACTACTTATTAAAATAATTAATAGGATTGCATTCATTCAGAATATTACACATTTTTCCACACATCAGTACCTGGTCCTTTCATTATAATTGTTCACTGGAAAACACAAGTTATGAATTCCTCTTTTCATACAGTATGTGCTTACAATTAATCTAGATAGCAATAATTCATACAGGTGAACCACTATTTTAAACCTTTTATTTATAACTAATCCTGTTAAGTTTCATAGAAACAAACAAAAAATTCTTTCATTTAATTAATTCTGGCTGCCATACATTCTTCCTATGCCATGGTTATCAAGAAATGGGACCATAAATATTGACCTCCACCAATCATCATACTCAGCTGAGATTTTCAAATTGTGTTTCTGCCATGGTTACATCTCTGTTTTGTGCCCTTTTGGACTTTTCCGCTTTTTAAATGCTTTAACAATTATAAACTACTCAGAGTCATTAGGAGTTGGGCATCCTATAAATTTAATACATTACTGGGGATGGTTGCACAGTCAGCCAACTGGATTTGGCATTTTTATTCTTTATTCAAGAGCTTGGGATAGGCAGATGTTGTTGCTGATAGTATTAAAGGTATTGTCACAGGATGTAAGTAAAGCTTCCTTTTTCAATTCAGTGATGGTGGTTTTATTTTATTTATTTATTTATTTTAATTCCATTTATATCCCGCCCTTCTCCGAAGACTCAGGGCGGCTTTACAAACTTAGCAGTTTTGTTGGTATTTTGTGATTTTTCTCCAGCTCCTTCTTTTCTATTCTGCTGCCTCCAAATATTGCAGTGTCCCCTATTCAGATTTTTTTGTTTTTTCTTATCAACAGTTGTTAAGTCGGGAGCGGGGAGGTGTATGGCAGATGCTACCCTGAACCTCTCCCTGCTTCTCCCATTCAGTTTGGTGCTCTTAATCTGAGCTTTTCTCAGGGACAGCTCTGTATTGCCAGAAGTATCCACTTCTTCTCCTCCAGATGCACATTCTAGCACATTAACTGCCAGCAGCTGTGACATGCATTTGTGTACTAGGTTTGTCACTTCAGTGAAAGGGAACCTACAGCATTCCCTCCCAAGTAGATTAAACAGAGAAAATAGTCCCTCAGATAAGCTTAGCCCAAGCCACGTAAGGTCTTTATAAGTGCCACCAGCACCCTTAAAATGTCCTTGGTTCAAGACTCTTGAAGATTTAACATTACCTCCAAGTTGGAAGTATCATACTCCAAATACCAATTGCAAAGCAATAACAAGGTGTCCTGTTTACCTGTGCATCAGCACCCAAAGCCATCTGACTAATTACTCTGACAACAGCATATTTAAAATGAATTGTAGCCTGAGTCACCAGAACTGTTCTTATAATCCAAGATCTTAAACCAGAGCTTGAAGTTTGCATATGATTTTGGTTTGTTCTAAACCAGCAGTCCCCAAACCTTTCCAGCTTGGTGGCCTGGCCCAGAAGGGCAGTTGGAAGGCCAGTGTGTGAGTGGCAGAAGCACACACACATGTACACAGCGGTGGGATTCATCTGGTTCGCACCACTTCAGCAAAATCAGTAGCTAATTTTTTGTTGCCCAGGCCCAGAATGGACTTCCAGAAGTAGCATCCACACAGAGAACCAGTTGTTCACATATTTGAATCCCACCACTGTGCGTAAAGCTCCATTTGTGTCAGTGGCGCACGCACCCTCCATTCATGCTTGCCCATTTCTTCCGCTTTCGAACAGGCCACGGCCCAGTAAGAAGGGGAAGAGGAAAGTTGCATATTTAGACATAAGGGTACTTTATCTTATTAAGCCAAGATTAAACCACCATCTTATTGGCTTGTTTATATATTTATCGCATTTATATCCAGCCAAACTCTTAGGCTGTAGTGCAGTGACTCACTCAATTTTGTTGACTCTCACAGTCTTTCTTCATCTTTTTTTTTCTTTTATTAGCTTCTTCCAATCACCCTGCAACTATAATTCATCTGGAGAAACAAGATAAATTGATGGCTGGTAACAAAATTACAGGTTTCTTGAAACTGGCAGTTCATGTTTGTGCTATCTGAAAAGCCAGTAAGTGCAAACCTGCACAGAATTCTCTAGAGGAAACAAATTTAAACAATAAGAGATTTTATATTAATTCAGAAGTGTTCCTGAAGTATGTACAGACAAAACTATAAAAAAATCTCATCAGCTGTAATCCAGGACATTAAAGTATTTCTAAGGTTGCCCCATCTTTTTAAAGTCTTATATAAATCCATAGATGAATAAATATTATTCCCACAAAACCAATTATCATAAATTATTTCCTATCTACATTCACAATACATGATTTAGAACAAGTTGTCCAACCTCAGAATAATTGCCACAAATAAGTATTTAACATATATTTAAAACCCATCTAAATTTTATATACTACTCTCCATAACAAATCAGAGTTTTGAAAGTTTAAACATACAGAGACTCAGTCACAAATAATATTGAATTTCCAAACTAGCTCATAAGCATGATTTATTTCAGGATAATTTATCATTTCAGATCATGGCAATTTTTCTTTCAGTTTACAGGCATCAGAATAAAAACTAATTTAAACATCCTTATTGGGGGGAATGCTTTCTTAGGAAAAAAAATAGGATTATTCTCTTTAGTTTATTACTGTAAGGGTTATTAAAAATCTTTGCAAGAAATATTTAATTTTTTTTCTTTGTAACTTTTCCTCTGAGATGTGAAGTTGAGCAAGCTAAAATCTCTTGTCTGATTTTTTTAAAAAATAAGAGTATGTGAATATTTGTAAATACAACCTCATCACTGAAATGGCCTGGAGAATATCCATGATCCTGAATAATATGAAATTCAATAAAATGGAGCTAAATATATAACGTTACTGTTATGGGTCCAAACGGGAACACACATGACTGAATATGAGTCCAGAGAAGAAATTACTATTGTGAACTTTGTTTAACAGTAAATAGGATTGTGTTTAACATTGTATTTAAAATCTCTTTCCCCCCCACACCCAAAAAAATTCTAAAATATTTTAAAGGAACTTGAATTCAGTCTTCTCTTTCTTCCTTATATAAGGGCTGTCTATGGTTTGTTCTTTATGATTGCATTTATGTTACATTTATCTTTCCTACAATAAACTAAGTGTACTGTATCTTCAAAGTGGGTTAGGGATGAGAAATCAAAAGACCTACTCAGCTGAGCTGCAATCTGAACTTTGGTCTTGACCAGGGGTCTTCAAACTTGGGCCTTTTATGACTTGTGGACTTCAACTCCCAGAATTCCTCAGCCAATATGCCTGGCTGAGGAATTCTGGGAGTTGAAGTCCACAAGTCATAAAAGGGCCAAGTTTAAAGACCTTGGTCTTGACTGTCCTCCTTTTTCTATTCTGCTTGTATTTCTGGGGGCTGAAGTCCAAATTTGAGGAAGAGCTAATACAGGGAATACTTGTGAACTGTAGATTAGACAACTGTATTTAATAATGTTTGTGAGTAAGAAATAGCAGCATTTGTGCACAATTTATTAGCTGTCCTATAAAAATTATTGCAAATATTGTATAGTGTTGTTGTTGTTGTTGTTGTTGTTGTTGTTGTTGTTATTATTATTATTATTATTATTATTATTATTATTATTATTATTATTATTAATTTAATTTGTATACCGCCCTTCTCCCGAAGGACTCAGGGCGGTGAACAGGGCAATACATAAAAACAAGATACAAACATAAAAAATTATTAAAAAGTAATTAAACAGTGCCCATAATAAATTAATACAGATTAACAGTTAAAATCCATTTATAAAATCCAATAGGTAATTCAATAGGTAACATTTCCATCTTAAATTTTTTAGAAGAACAGCATCCAAATTCTTGGAAGGTCATCTTTCTCTAGCAGCTGTAAAAAAAAGGCTATAATGTAAACATGGAGTGGAAAATACATTTTTTTAAAAATCAGCTTTATAGGAAATATAAAATATATAATCCCCACTGTAAAAAAGAGCACAAACCTTACTGTGCATCTTACAATGCAAAAAAGGAGTTTTGTATCTTCGGGGTTTGCTAAAACTCAGTAACATAGCCTCAACATTGGACAAACACTTTAAAAAATGAATTCTATACCACAGTCACTTTTTATTTCAACATTACCTTTAATTTTCATTTAGAAAATTATAAAATTAAACATTAAATATTTAGAAAGTTATAACCATTCCTGTTACAGTCTTAGACTTTTTCTCTTTATCTGTTTTATAAAGGTCCTTAATAGGATCTCTCTTCCACAGGAAAAAAAGGGATCTCATGAGAACCAATTGGATCTCATGAGAACCAATCACATTATCTTATTTTGCTGCAGAAAAGACCATGCAAAGAAATCATCAGCAATAGAGATCTGAGCACATATATTTAGGAGAATGTGATTAATGACTAAACTTTCTAATATATTGATCATGTCAACACTGCAACGACCTTGGCTGAAGCCTTAGAGTTCTGCTTTTTCTGGTCTCATCTATCGGAACCATGGCATAGCAAAGCATACAGTCAAAATAGGAGTACTGGAAAGTATTGGACATTAGTAGTCAGATCTTCAAATGCCACATCAAACACAAGGAATGAAAACATTTGCTATCATTTGTCAACACAAACAAAACCTCCAGATTTCTTTTGGCTCTTAGTAAAGCAGGGGTTCCCAACCAGGGGTGCTCAAGCCCCCTGGGGGTGTGTGACGATATTCCAGGGGGTGCAAAAACTTGGGTTTAGAAGTTTCAAAATTATAGTATATATGCATAATTCGTTATTTTTGAACTTTTGTAAGGGGTGCGAGAATATATCAGAAGCATTCTAGGGATGTGAGATATAGAAAAGGTTGGGAGCCGCTGTAATAAAGGATATTAGCAAAACTTTTACTTTTAGGAAATTTCTTTTGGAGTTTGGGAGGTTGAAGAAACCTTATTAACTCTTTGAACCACCAAGTCGACATTGGGTTAGAATTATTTCTCTCCTCCTCCTCCTCCTTCTCCTCCACCTCCTCCTCCTCTTCCTTTGAGTGCAGCCTTCAACAAGCATTGGACTTCAAATCAGTGAAAGTTATATACTTCTGAAGGAACAGGAATTCCTGCTGAACACTCAATTTCCTACATGGAAATTCATGGTGACTTAATGATCCTACTTAATGATCTAAAGCCAATGAATTACAGCAGAAACGTCAAATGTCAAATGAGAGGATGCTTCGTTGGACTATACTACATATTAAGCCTTGGTGGAGCAGTGGGCTAATGCCTCCTTAAGTAACACCAGCTGCCTGCAATCAGTGCAGGTTCGAGTCCCACCATGCTCAAGGTTGACTCAGCCTTCCATCCTTCCGAGGTAGGTAAAATGAGGACCCAGATTGTTGGGGGCAATAAGCTGACTTTGTAATAATGCCGCTTGGGGGTGTGTGAAAGCCCTAATAAGCAGGCATATACATAGAATGAAGGCTACTGCTAAGCTTGTAAGCCACCCTGAGTCTTCAGAGAAGGGCGGGATATAAATGGAATTAAAATAAAATAAAAAAACTCATTTTTGTTTCAGCACGAGAGAGGAGTGCAGAGTCAAGGAAAACATTTATCTTCCTTAGAGTCTTTTTCATTTCAATTGTTGCTTTTTTTCTGAATTATTTGCACAAGTGATACCAGAACAGGGGCACCATCAGAAAATTACATAGCCAAATATGATTTGGCTGTGTGATGATATGATCAGTGAGAACAATCCATACATAATAAATACATGTTCTCAAAAAGTAACCAAAAGAAAAAAATGGAAAAAAAGAAGCTCAAAAGCGCATCATTTTGAAAAAATAATCCTGTTATTGTATAAGATACTGTATAATTTCATGTAATTAAGAATACAATAGGAAATCACACATACTAATTTTTTGAGGCGGGAAAAATAATAATATAAATATAGTGGCCTTGTGAAATCTGCCTGGAGAAACTGGAGGCATATTTGAACATAATGTGGTATTTGCCGTCTTATATTACTCAGCTACTTAGTAGCCAGAAGGTATAATAACAAAGGTACAATTCAGCTTGGAATCCTGAGATGAAAAGGTCTTAATTGTAGCATAGCAAGAACCAGGAAGCAGTGCTAAGGCATGAGAATGAAAAACATAGGTAAAGGTAAAGGTTCCCCCGCACATGTGTGCTAGTCGTTTCCAACTCTAGGGGCCGGTGCTCATCTCCGTTTCAAAGCCGAAGAGCCAGCGCTTGTCCAAGGACGTCTCCGTGGTCATGTGGCCGGCATGACTAGATGCCAAAGGCACATGGAACACTGTTACCTTCCCACCGTAGTGGTCCCTATTTTTCTACTTGCATTTTTACGTGCTTTCGAACTGCTAGGTTGGCAGAAGCTGGGATGAGTAACAGGTGCTCACTCTGTTACGTGGCACTCGGGATTTGACCCGCCAAACTGCCGACCTTCTGATTGACAAGCTCAGTGTCCTAACCCACTGAGCCACCGTGTCCCATGAAAAACATGGCAGGACTGATTTTTAAAAAGAAAAGCCTAAAATGAAGCAAGGCTCTGGGGAGACAGCACTGATTTCTCACAAAGCCTCGACACTATTTAAAAAGTGAAAACAACCTTGTAGAAACAGGTGGTGAAAAGATAATGTGGCTTGGATTTAAGCTTTTTCTTATTAAGTCCTGTCTCCAAAATAATCTATTGTTGCAGTTAGTGCAATAATGATTTCTGAATTTCCACAGCGAACTTTCCCTCTGGCTAGACTGCAACTACAGGATATGATGACTGAGACATAAGGGAGCTGGCAAGTACAGAAGCCAGTAGTGACAACATAGAGTATTTCTTGGTCTTAACACCGTTAGCAAACAGTCTAATTAAAGCAGAACTGCCATGTTTCATTATTGATATCCTCCTGGCTCAGAGGAGAAAGGCTTCACTGGGGAGTTGCAAGTGACATACAGTTAAGTCTTAAATAGGAAGGATGAATAGGAATACCCCAGAATGTCTAACAATCAAACTTGTCCTTCTTTCTTCTTATGCTCGTCTGCCACTCCTAACTTTCCCAAGGCTATATGCTGTCGTATTAATGAATTTTCAACATTAGCATTCACAAGTGGGTGTTTATTGATGCAGAGATTGATGCTACCGATAAATAGATTGAGCCAGGTGATTTCCTAAGTTAAAGCAAGTTTCTGCAAACTCACAAGAATTTGGAAATTATAGACTGGGAAGCCAGATTCTACTTCTCTGAACTACTCTGTTTATTATGCTGTAGCACCACTACTGCATATGGCCATGTTAGGTACTGCAGCTCTTCTTAGCTTTGATATTCAAATGCAATAGAGCTCTAATTGGACCACTGGTTTTATTTGTTGCTTTTAACATTTATTTTTGAATTGATGAAATGTAGACATTGAGTCCTGGCCTGAATAATTGGTTATGTAAATCAAACAATTAAATGTGTGAAGATATATGTCATCGAATATATTAAAGACCTATGCTTTTGCGTGCGTGTGTGTTCCATTAAAGCACTACTCTAATCCTATAGCTTGATAACTACACTTCTATAGTTATTGTTCCATATTCTCGGAAGCAAACTCTGGATTTTCAGAGGTTATTTTGAGTTATTTTCATTTACTAGATGGTTAATTAATCACTTCAATCCTCATACAGTCTACATAATTTAAAAATTCTAAAATAGTACAAAAATAAATAGCTAATTATAACAACTTCAGTAACAATAATGAACAAAATATGAGGATGGGAAGATATTGGGGAGTATATAATTTTAAAAAATTGACCATGACATAGAATATCTGTTTGCCAAAAAATACTTAGAATTTTATCATGTTCTATTGATTCTTTCAGTTTTATATTTATTAAACTAAAGCATTACATTTCTAAAGTTAAATTTCTAAAGTTCCAAATCAACTATTTCTATTCTTTGCACCTCTTATGAAACATAACTCCCAGATCAGCTTGGGAAACACTCCTTTTGCCCTTTGTTCTAGTTATTCTAATCATTAAAAATGATGGTTACTTCACTATCTGTTTTCAAATAGAGAATGGAGAAATATACGTCTTTAATTCACTTGGATGTCTATTCCTCTCATTTATTTTCTTTCACTAATAATACATCAGTTGCAAAAAAAAGTCATGAATCATGACAGTCGATCACTATACATTTATCTTTGGCATAGATAATGAAAGAAAGATTTAAATCAAGTTGAAGAATTTCTGCATCTAAAGAGAAGCAGACATGTTTAAGCCTTCACATTAAAACAGGAACCTGGTTTAAAATATTCTTAATTAATGCCTTACTGTTTTAATTTTGTCAACGGCCTGGTTATTTAGGAGAAAGTTTAAGTACTCCAGATTAATGTTCTACTCCTTGTATGTAGTTTCCAAGATTGGTAGAGCAGGAAAACCAGTTGAAAACAGAAGTGCAGTCATTCAAAATACCTAGCCCACACACAAACACAATTATATTGTATATTCCTAGAAGCTTGCACCGGGACCCATTTTAATTTCCCCTAACAAAACTGTTATGAAATGTACCTTAAAGGAAATTCCTACATATCATATAACTGAACCTAGGTCATGATGGAAGCAGCCTATGCTATAAAATAGAATTGGGTCAACCATGGCTACCAGCCTTCCTGTTTGTGACCCTTGGTCCCTCTGAACATGACAAAACTGAAAACTGACAGCAGGGTTTCATGCCATCAACAGATAGGAAACCCATGATCATGTAAAACAACCATATGATTGTTTTCTTTTATTCTGAACCTAAGGAAATAATCCATAATTCCTCTTAGAATCCCAACTGTCTACAAATGTTATTTGGTCTCATCCATTTAACAGCTATAAAGGTAAAGGTAAAGGTTCCCCCACACATGCGTGCTAGTCGTTTCCAACTCTAGGGGCCAGTGCTCATCTCCGTTTCAAAGCCGAAGAGCCAGCGCTTGTCCGAGGATGTCTCCGTGATCATGTGGCCGGCATGACTAGACACCAAAGGCGCACGGAACGCTGTTACCTTCCCACCGCAGTGGTCCCTATTTTTCTACTTGCATTTTTACGTGCTTTCGAACTGCTAGGTTGGCAGAAGCTGGGACGAGTAACAGGCGCTCACTCTGTTATGCGGCACTCGGGATTCGACCCGCCAAACTGCCGACCTTCTGATCGACAAGCTCAGCGTCCTAACCCACTGAGCCACCGTGTCCCTTTTAACAGCTATATGTCTCTTCAAAAAAAAAGGTTCACGTTTTTCATCTGTTTTAGAATATACACACAACTGTAAAGCAGAGGTGTGGCAGCTTTTAGTAAGTGATCTTTTTCCTTATTTTATTCAATACTTCCCCCCCCCCCCAAAATGCAATCTAAGCAAATGGTGAGAGGAGCAATTGCATACAAGTCTACTATTCTAAGTTTGGTTATACTATTATCAAGCTTTACTTCTGTAGATATCAAAGCTTTTTCACTTCCATTTAATAACTGTCTCAACAGTCTTCCTGTAACACAAGGAATAAAAGGGAGACAAAATGCCTCAGTAAGAAATAGTTTCTAATTACAGAGGTTCCTTTCCCACAGAATCTGGAAACGATATTGTTTGCAGCTCTTTGACCCTCCATATTTGTCATGGTTTCAGATATTTCCATTTTTATAGAGGAGGAAGAGGGAGGGAGAGAGGCAGGCAGGCCTGCTTAACCTAACTTTTTTAACATTAACATTTTCAACTTAATGGCTAGATGGAGGAAATGCACACACACACTAGCTAGCAAAGCATAGATGAAAATACACAGGCCACATATTTTTAGGCCAAGGGCCACATGTGCTTTACAGGCTGCGTACAATTCACTTACATTTTAGAATCAGTATTTATTTTTATATATGGAAGTAATCACTATGCAAAGGCATAGGTAGGTATAACCCATGAACAGAAATTATGCTTAGGAGACTCTGTTGCATTCTTGCAAATAGAAATACCTGCTTCTGGCAGCTGTTCCTTCACAGTCATTCAGGGTTTTTGACTTTCATGTCTTCACAAGCTTTCAGGAGATTAGAAGTTCCGTGTACTTTGATTTCTTCCTATAGCGTGGTTAAAAATATTCATCAAGCGCCACTCTTTTGCCTTCTCCTTTCAGCGCTGACAATAACTCGCTGTGAATGGATTTGGTTTACAATGGCCATTAAAGGGTTGCTATGAATTTTGATTAGGGTAAGGGCTACTTTAAGTGATAAAGATTTTCCCAGAAGCATTCTGTGAATGATGTTCGCTATTCCTTTTCTGATGTTTGCTGCCCACAGCTGTTTTGTACTGATATGGCCAAGCTGGCTCCTTGTGTCAGCTGGACAGGATGGTGCATAATATCTGAGATGCAAAATAACTGGCTCCAAAAAGTGTGTTTCCTTTGAAAACATGCAAATATCAGCATTACCGACCTCTGCAAGATCATGGGGAAGGAAGGCTGTAGGAAGGGTGATCTTGCTTAGTACAAGGGGGAATAGAAAAGCAAAGCTCTGTCTCTAGTAAAAGGAGTTTCTCTGGGACTTTCAAGGCTGCAAAAAGCAATATAGGTTTACTGATTATGAGCAGGCACATAAGGCAAGAAGTATCTCTAATGGGGCTATTGGATTTGAATTGCAGAATTCAGGACAACCACTACATACAGTAGCAGACAAGTGATACAGAATGCTTGAGGTCTTAATGATCCTCCAGAATTTTGTAACCCAGTTCTGACAATCTTGTTTTTTTAAGATACAGGCTTATGTTACTTTGTCACCTCACAATATTGTAGACTAATAATTTAACTGAAAAGGTTTCACTCCCCTCCATTCAACTGGGATTTACTCCCATGTATTTTTTTTTCTTTTTGCAATTCTGGAAATAATCATTATGGAAGATGTAGGATTATGATGTGTGCAATAAATCCAACAGCCATCCCTACCAACTTATATATCTGATAAAGTCAATTTCGGTGGATGAAAATACTGTCATAAGAAGTCCTTCCTGATTTTCATCCTTACCAGATGAAGCAGATATCACAATCCATTTTTTAATTATTATTATTTTGCTGAAACGTATTGGGCTAGAGCTATTGTTTTGGAACTGAAAAATGAACAGCAAAAATGCCAATTTTTAGAAGGAGTAAATTATGGGTGAAAAAATGCCCTTCACACACACTTCATTCTTAGAATATATGAGTTTACTCACAGGGGATAACCTTGGCCAGTGAAGGTCAGGTCACTCATTGCCATGGACATATTTTATGTTATAATATTTGGCAGTTATGCTGCCCTATGAAAAGTTCAAAGTAGTTCCCATACATCATCCAACAGCCAGCCCTGTAGTCAGATTACTGTGGGAAAACAGGGTTGCTGCAACTACATCATTGGGACAGCTAATGCAGTCAATGCTCAGATCCGAAGGCAATAGAAAAACACATGGCCTATTTGTCATTTCACATCTCCTCAGATGGCATTAGTCAAGTCAGGTTTTCCATTTTCACAAGAACAAAAAAAACCTGGGAAAAACACTAATTAATTATATGCCATCAAATCATTAGCAATTCTTGGTGGCCCCATAGATTTTCTCAATACTCATCTGTCTCTAGTCTGGTTCTTCAGATCTTCCTAAGCCTAACAACCTTGTTATTGGTCATCCTCTTCTTCTCTTTCTTTCTACCTTTCCCAGAATTCCCAGCCTTCTCCAGAGAGCTTGGTCTTTGCATAATGTGTCAAAAGAAGGATAATTTAAACCTGGTCATTTGTGTCTTGAAGGAGAAGTCTGGTTTGAAGGAAAAATATATATTACTATTACTCTATGTCTGGATTGGGGGTTGGATTGGATTGGACTGGAAATTGAGAGTCTGTAGTTCAGTCTCCAGCAACTTTACAAATAGGAGCTGCTTCCAAAGGAAAGGACAAGAAGTTTAAATAGGTATCGTTCCCCAGCTGCAGAAACAACTACAGACATCTTTCTACGGAGGTGATGTTAAATTATAAGACTGCATGGTAAATGTCACAGAGGAAATGTCAACTTGATGTGAGGGTAAACGCATTGAGTAACATCAATTTGTTCTTTAGAAAAGTGTTCTGAGAAAGTTTGTTCAGAAAAAAAATATACAATTCTTAGTCTCTGTTTCCTACAAAATGACATGTATGTGCCCTGCTATTCTCACCCTCTGCTTCTATCAGTATCTTCCCAGAGATTGAGAAAGACTGGTGATATTCAGGTGAACTTTAGACAACTTTAAGGGAGACAGAGTTTTTACAGAAGTAAAGTAATCCTTCTGTTTTTATTTTAACAGAGAAATCCATTTTTAAAAAGACCAAACATTATACAACTGTGTCCTCTTCACTGGCATATGAAGCCATGTCTGGCAATGCTTGTAACATAGCTTTCAAAGTTATAAGTTTCAAAGGAAGAGGCTCTTAGGCAGGACTGTCAAACTCACAACGTCCCGTGACGTGTCGTGATGTATTGCGACTTTTTTTTCCATTGCCGGCAATGGGGTTGGCATGGTTTCGCCATGACACATCCAGCCCGCGGGCTGGCAGTTTGACACCCCTGCTCTTAAGACTATTCCTTTTTAAAAATGTGTCAGCAGGCACAGCTGAGCAGATATCTTTGCCCTTGATTGCTATTTTTAAAAAAAAACACCATAGCATGGGATGACTATCAATCCTTTTAATTATTTTGCAGTTGGCCCATTTATGCCAAAAAAAATGCAGTCTCTGTAAGAGGCCTATAAAGATCACCTACACTTCATCCCTTTCTCAAGTGAAAAGATTCAGGAAAGGTAGAAGATGAAGGAATACTGGAGATTTTACTCAAGTTCACTGGAAGAATGTGGGTTTTAGAATTAAAATCCAGAGCATTCTCTGAGATACTCTGCTGGCTTCCCAGAAAATGGAGATTCTGGAAGGTGGTAATGTTCATTGATACGTATTTTGAAATGTACTTTGGTAGCAATCTAAAACGTATTCATGTACTATGTCAAAAATGTTATTTGCTCAGATTTTTATTGTCCATTAAGTAGGAGATACAGCAAAATGTGTCACAGGGTTTTTTTAAAAAAAACAAAACAAAAAACAAGTGTGATATACAGTATATTGCATGGTTTTGTACGGGTATCTTAAATAAGTTCTGGATAAATTTACAGTTATTATGGTTGGGGGGAAAAGAATCATTTGCTGCAAAACTTAACAGTATTGCCAAGTACTCCAAGTGTTTTTGTTTATTTTATCCAGTTTTCCCTGACAAGTGATAAATTGTGGTGTGTAGATAATATAAACTCAGCAGGCATATAACCTGCTCTGATTGTAATCTATACTGAAAATGCAACAACAGGACACCTTTTACATACTATTTTTTGCAAGATTTGAGGACTTTTGCCATCATGGATTTATTTCAGACTAGGTTTTATCAAGACACTACCCTAAAAAACAGAACATTAAATTCTGATAAGTCTTCACAATGTGCTCTGAGAGATTAGGGAACATGGCATGAAAATGAATAAGGAATGTAACAGAAAATAATTCACTGAAAATATCATATCTTCATTCATAAATGAAAACTGAAAACAATAAGCATTTATTGATGTTTAGTATTATCCTAAATGAGGAGAGGAGAGAAGAGAAAGAGGAGAGAAAGAGGAGATCATAGGACCTTGGAAGTCTTCTAGTTCAAATCTCTGCCCATGGCAGAAGACCTTATATCATCCTGGACAAATGGTTGTCCAATCTTTCTTGAAAACCTCCAATGATAGAGTACCCATAATTCCAGGGGGCAAGCTGTTCCATTGGTTAATTGTTCTGTCAGGCAATTTCTCTTTAATTCCAGATTGGATCTTTAACAAGCTTCCACTCATTGCTTCTTGTCCTACCTACAAGAGCTTAGAGAATAAGTTGACCCCCTTCTCTGTGGTAGCCCCTGATGTACTGAAAGATAGCTATCATGTCACCCTTAATTCTTCTCTTCATTAGGCTAGACATACCTAGTTCCCTTAACTATTCATCATACAATTTATCCTGCTTATCCCCTTATCAGCTTATCCTCTGTACTCTTTCTAGGGACTCAGCATCATTTTTGTATTGTGGTGACCAGCACTGGACACAGTATTCCAAGTGTGGTCCTTTATGTAGGCAACAGTATGTTGACTTGAATGTTGTTGTTGTTAGCTGCGAAGTCGTGTCCGACCCATCGCGACCCTATGGACAACGTTCCTCCAGGCCTTCCTGTCCTCTACCATCTTCTGGAGTCCATTTAAGCTCACGCCTACTGCTTCAGTGACTCCATCCAGCCACCTCATTCTCTGTCGTCCCCTTCTTCTATTGCCCTCGATCTTTCCCAGCATTAGGCTTTTCTCCAGTGAGTCTTTCCTTCTCATTAGGTGGCCAAAGTATTTGAGTTTTAGCTTCAGGATCTGGCCTTCTAAAGAGCAGTCGGGATTGATCTCCTCTAGGACTGACCGGTTTGATCGCTTTGCAGTCCAAGGGACTCGCAGGAGTCTTCTCCAGCACCATAGTTCAAAGGCCTCAATTCTTTGGCGCTCAGCCTTTCTTATGGTCCAACTTTCACTGCCATACATTGCAACTGGGAAGACCATAGCCTTGACTATACGCACTTTTGTTGACAGGGTGATGTCTCTGCTTTTTAGTGTGCTGTCTAGATTTGCCATGGCTTTCCTCCCCAGGAGCAAGCGTCTTTTAATTTCTTGGCTACAGTCCCCATCTGCAGTGATCTTGGAGCCCAGGAAAATAAAATCTGTCACTACCTCCATTTCTTCCCCATCTATTTGCCAGGAATTGAGAGGGCCAGATGCCATGATCTTGGTTTTCTTAATGTTAAGTTTCAACCCAAGTTTTGCACTCTCCTTCTTCACCCGCAACAAGAGGCTCTTTAGTTCTTCTTCACTTTCTGCCATTAGAGTGGTATCATCTGCGTATCTTAGGTTGTTGATATTTCTTCCAGCAATCTTAATTCCAACTTTTGATTCATCTAGCCCTGCCTTTCTCATGATGTGCTCTGCATATAAGTTAAATAGGCAGGGCGACAGTATACAGCCTTGCCGGACTCCTTTCCCAATTTTGAACCAATCAGTGGTTCCATGTCCAGTTCTCACTGTTGCTTCTTGACCCGCATATAGGTTTCTCAAGAGACAAATAAGATGGTCTGGTACTCCCATCTCTTTAAGAACTTGCCACAGTTTGTTATGATCCACACAATCAAAGGCTTTAGCATAGTCAATGAAGCAGAAGTAGATGTTTTTCTGGAATTCCCTAGCTTTCTCCATGATCCAGCGTATGTTGGCAATTTGATCTCTAGTTCCTCTGCCTCTTCGAAATCCTGCCTGTACTTCTGGTAGTTCTCGATCCACATACTGCTGAAGTCTAGCTTGTAGGATTTTAAGCATGACTTTACTAGCATGAGAAATGAGTGCAATGGTGCGATAGTTTGAACATTCTTTGGCACTGCCTTTCTTTGGAATTGGAATGTAAACTGATCTTTTCCAATCCTGTGGCCACTGTTGAGTTTTCCAAATTTGCTGGCAAATTGAGTGTAGCACTTTTACTGCATTGTCTTTTAAGATTTTGAATAGCTCAGCTGGAATACTGTCACCTCCACTAGCTTTGTTGTTGCTCAGCTTTTCTAAGGCCCACTTCACTTCACATTCTAGGATGTCTGGCTCGAGGTCAGTGACCACCTCATTGTGATTATCTGGGACGTTAAGCTCATTCTTGTATAGTTCTTCTGTGTAATTTTGCCACCTCTTCTTAATCTCTTCTGCCTCTGTTAGGTCCCTGCCATTTTGGTCCCTTATCATGCCCATTTTTGCATTAAACGTTCCCTTCATCTCTCCAATTTTCTTGAAAAGATCTCTGGTCCTCCCTATTCTATTGTTTTCTTCTATTTCTTTGCACTGTTCATTTAAGAAGGCATTCTTATCTCTTCTAGCTATTCTCTGGAATTCTGCATTCAATTGGGCATATCTATGTTTTTCTCCCTTGCCTTTCGCTTCCCTCCTTTCCTCAGCTATTTGCAAAGCTTCCTCAGACAGCCATTTTGCTTTCTTGCATTTCTTTTTCTTTGGGATGGTTTTGGTTGCTACCTGTTGTACAATGTCGCGAACCTCTGTCCATAGTTCTTCAGGCACTCTGTCTATCAGATCTAATTCCTTAAATCTATTTGTCACCTCTACTGTATATTCAACAGGGATATGATTCAATTCATACCTGAGTGGCCTAGTGCTTTTCCCTACTTTCTTCAGTTTAAGCCTAAACTTTGCAAGGAGAAGCTCATGGTCTGAGCCACAGTCAGCTCCTGGTCTTGTTTTTACTGACTGTATAGAGCTTCTCCATCTTTGGCTGCAGAGCATATAGTCAATCTGATTTCTGTGTTGACCGTCTGGTGATGTCCATGTGTAGAGCCGTCTCTTGGGTTGTTGGAAAAGAGTGTTTGCTATGACCATCGTATTCTCTTGACAAAATTCTATCAGCCTGTGCCCTGCTTCATTTTGTACTCCAAGGCCAAACTTGCCTGTTATTCCAGTTATCTTTTGGCTTCCTACTTTAGCATTCCAATCCCCCATGATGATAAGGACATCATTTTTGGGTGTTAGTTCTATAAGGTGCTGTAGGGCTTCATAGAACCGGTCAATTTCTTCCTCTTCAGCACTGGTGGTTGGGGCATAGACTTGGACTACTGTGATATTGAATGGTTTGCCTTGGATTCGAACTGAGATCATTCTGTCATTTTGAGGATTGTATCCCAGTATTGCTTTTCCTACTCTTTTATTGACTATGAAGGCTACTCCATTTCTTCTGAGGGATTCTTGCCCGCAGTAGTATACCTGATGGTCATCTGAATTAAATTCACCCATTCCTGTCCATTTTAGTTCGCTGATACCTAAGATGTCGATGTTCAGTCTTGTCATCTCTTGTTTGACCACGTCCAACTTTCCTTGATTCATGGATCTTACATTCCAGGTTCCTATGGAGAAAAAATCTTTACAGCATCGGACTTTCCTTTCACCACCAGACACATCCACAGCTGAGCGTCCTTTCGGCTTTGGCCCAGTCGCTTCATTCTTTCTGGCGCTACTAGTACTAGCCCTCTGCTCTTCCCCAGTAGCATATTGGACGCCTTCCGACCTGAGGGGCTCATCTTCCAGCGTCATATCGTTTTGCCTTTTGGTACTGTCCATAGGGTTTTCATGGCAAAGATACTGGAGTGGTTTGCCATTTCCTTCTCCAGTGGATCACGTTTTGTCAGAACTCTCTGCTATGACCTGTCCGTCTTGGGTGGCCCTGCACGGCATAGCTCATAGCTTCATTGAATTACGCAAGCCCCTTCGCCACGACAAGGCAGTAATCCATGAAGGGGTTGACTTGAATATAGTCCATATTTTATAGATCTTACCTTGCATAAATAGCATGATACCCTTGGGGTCAAACTTGTATATCATGAATATACCATAAAACTGGGTGTTGGCTACACATATGGGTACTGACCATAATACACCTCAAATACTCAGTAGTGTAACCTTATTCTAAGCAAAGAATGCTGCATATGATGTAGGTATAGCCAAGGTTGGTAATGAGTCTACTCTATCTTAGTAAAAGGTTTATGTGAAACATCAAATCACCAAAAGCATGGTGGACAGGATTACAATAACAAATGGGAGATTTTATATTTGAAAGTGAAATGAATAATAAGGGAAGGGAAGGGAAGGGGAGGGGGAGGGGAAAGGAAAGGAAAGGAAAGGAAAGGAAAGGAAAGGAAAGGAAAGGAAAGGAAAGGAAAGGAAAGGAAAGGAAAGGAAAGGAAAGGAAAGGAAAGGAAAGGAAAGGAAAGGAAAGTGAGGGGACTTACAACTGTTCCTGATAGTTGTGCATGTGTATGTATGTGGAGGTGAGGAACACTTGTCCAAACAAAGCACCTGGCTACAGATATTCAGTGTCTTATTTTCCAAGAATACCTAAATCTGTATAAGACCTAGATCATGGGTAGACAACCTTGGCTCTTTTATGACTCGTGGACTTCAATTCCCAGAATTCCTGAGCCAGCATGGCTGGCTCAGGAATTCTGGGAGTTTATTTATTTATTTTATTGCATTTATATACCGCCCTTTCCCTGAGGACTCAGGGCGGTTTACAGGGAGTTAAAAATCAAACATACAAAAGTTAAAACCCAATTTAAAAATATTAAATCAACCCTGTACTATTAAAAACCCCAATTAAAATGAATGTCTCCTCAGCCTGGGCCCGAGAGCTCAAAGAGCCAGGTCTTCAGGCCCCGGCGGAATGATTGGAGGTCGGGAGCAGTCCTCAGCTCCACCGGCAGCTGGTTCCAGAGGGCAGGCGCCCCCACTGAGAAGGCCCTATCCCTGGGTGTCACCCGCCGGCAATCTCTTACCGGTGGGACCCTGAGTAGACCCTCCCTGTGGGAGCGCACTGGGCGAAGGGCGTTTGATGCCGGCAGCAGGTGTTCCCTCAAATACCCCGGACCCAGGCCATGTAGGGCTTTATAGGTGATAACCAGCACCTTGAATTTCACCCGGAGGGCAACCGGAAGCCAATGCAGCTCGCGGAGTAGAGGTGTTACATGGGAGTATCGGGAGACCCCCATTACAACTCGCGCGACCGCATTCTGCACCAGTTGAAGCCTCCGAGTGGTCTTCAAGGGCAGCCCCATGTAGAGAGTGTTACAGTAGTCCAAACGGGAGGTCACAAGTGCATGAGTAACTGTGCGTAGGGTGTCTCGGTCCAGATAGGGACGCAACTGGCGCACCAGGCGAACCTGTGCAAAAGCCCCCCTGGTCACGGCTCCTATGTGATCTTGAAGTCCACAAGTCATAAAAGAGCCAAGGTTGCCTACCCCTGACCTAGATGAATGACTAAAAAGATTTCATTGAAGCTGACTCTTCATTTTACATCATGTCTATTTACTCTATGATTTAAATTAAAACATTTTTAGAAACTGGAATTAGGTATACTATAAAGCTTGATGAGAGCTGTAGGCATAGTGGTGTCCTAGGGACTCAGGCCATGAATGTTCCAAAGTTCTGAATGAAAAGAAGTTTCTTGGGTGAGAAGCAAAATGCCTTGAAAGAAAAAGAAAGGAAGTCCAGTTGCCTCTTGAAAAAGCACCTTTGCAACAACCATGACCTGGATGACAGAGAATCTCCATAGACACTAGAGTCGACCATGAATGTGGAAAGAAGCTTTGTTATGATACGTAGATGTTCCAGCAGTAAATGAGGCAACCCAACACTGAAATTTTGTGCATCCTTACAATCTATTAAATGGGACTTGCTTTCAAATAAATTATTACATAGCATTATTTACAACTACATTAACTTCCTTTACAATGAATCTTGGGTGTTGTTGTTTTTTTTAGATGATTGCAGAACTCTCCTCCAATCCTTTACATACATGCCACACACACATCAGAATTTTGGCCTGGAATTAATTTTTTTTTAAATTAAAACATTTGCCTTCTCTGTGTAGAAGAAGGATAACAAATAATGTGCATGTTCAGTCAGACCTAAATACTTTAAGACATATTGAAAGTAGTAGGAGAGAGAGATTAGTATACTTAAATAAATAGGATTAAAATGTGCTTAATCTTGACTGGATTTGCCTGGTCATAAAGCCATTTCATTCCACTCCTACAGCTACATTGTATGTAACATCACAACAGCATTTAACGGCTGATAAAGGACTATAAGCTTCCATAGATATTAGTTTAAATAAGTCTCATGCTTGCCCATACACCTTATACCCGGGGTTCCTTGACAACCTGCTTGATTGCTGTGCAGGAACATCATAAGTCTGCAGTCAGCTACATAATTGGTGGTATAGCATATCCAGTTGTGTTGGTGACAAGCCCAGCTATTCTGTACATAAGCAGGAAAAGTTGTGATTACTTGATTTATGTTTTAGGGACATATTCTGCTCCTTCCTGCCTGCACCTGTTTTTTTTTAGCTCTTCAAACACTCCAGTCAGAAAAGAAACAGCATGGGGACAATTATGAATTACCTATTAAAATAAAGCACTCCTATTGTCCAACAATTAACAAAAGGACCTTGTGAAAAAATAAGTCAGAATCTGGATATGTTAAAAGCAAAACAAAGAAGTAATTGAACTTCCAAAGTGCCATTTCCATTAAAGGAGTTGCTTATTGTAAGAAGTCATCATGTTTCTATTGTGCAGGAATTAGCGGGAAATTGACTGGATCTGATTTGCTTGGCATATGTTTATCATTTTGGAATAGATGTTCCATAATAACAAAGGGCAGCCACGGAGGCACTCGACCGCGTTGTTCCCATGCGGCCCCTGACCCGGCGCAGATCCCGGCGGGCACCATGGTTCTCCGTGGAGCTCCGGGAGATGAAGCGTCAGAGACAGAGCCTAGAGAGCTGTTGGAGGTCCAGCCGGTCTGAGTCTGATCGATTGCAGTTAAGAACCTTCACGAGGTCTTATCTTGCAGCGATGGAGGCAGCGAAGTCTAATTACTTCGCTGCCCTCATCACGTCTGCAGATAATCACCTGGCCGCCCTGTTTGGGGTGACTCGCTCCCTCCTGAATCAGGAGGTGAGGGAGGAGCCCCTGCAGGGTCGTGCCAAGGAGTTTAGTCAATATCTGGGGGATAAAATCGCTCAGATTCAGGCCGGCTTGGACTCCGACTGGGCAGAGTCTGACGATGGGGAATCGAGCGGTCTTGGGAACATTACTTGGGAAGAATTTGATCCTGTGACACCTGAAGAAGTGGACAGGATCATGGGGAGGCTGAGTTCCACCATGTGTTTATTGGACCTGTGCCCCTCCTGGCTGGTTTATGCAGCTCGGGAGGGGACACGAGGCTGGCTCCAGGCTGTAATAACTGCTTCTTTGAGAGAGGGTAGCTTCCCTGTCACCTTGAGGGAGGCGGTGGTGAGGCCCCTCCTCAAGAAGCCTGCCCTGGACCCGGCCATTTTGAACAACTATCGTCCAGTCTCCAACCTTTGCTTTTTAGTGAAGGTTGTTGAGAGTGTGGTGGCACATCAGCTTCCTCTGTTCCTGGAGGAAGCGGATTATCTGGACCCCTACCAATCGGGCTTTAGGCCCGGGTACAGCATGGGGACGGCATTGGTCACACTGGTGAATGATCTCTGACGGGCTCGGGACAGGGGTTGCTCCTCTGTCCTAGTCCTATTAGACCTCTCAGCGGCTTTTGATACCATCGACCATGGTATCCTACTGCGGCGCCTCAGGGGGTTGGGAGTGGGTGGCACGGTTTTACAGTGGTTCTCCTTCTACCTCCTGGCTCGTTCGCAGTCAGTGTTGGCAGGGGGGCAGAGGTCGGCCTCAAGGCCTCTCATTTGTGGAGTCCCTCAGGGGTTGGTCCTCTCACCCCTTCTGTTCAACATCTATATGAAGCCGCTGGGTGAGATCATTTGTGGTTTTGGGGTGGGGTATCATCAGTACGCTGATGATACCCAGCTTTTTATTTCCACTCCAGATCAACCCAGTGATGCTCTCGATGTGATGTCTCGTTGCCTGGAGGCGGTGAGGGTCTAGATGGGGAGGAACAGGCTTTGTCTAAATCCCGACAAGACCGAGTGGTTGTGCATACCGGCATCTCAGGTTGTCCACTCTATTCCATCTTTATCTATAGGGGGTGAGTTATTACCCCCCGTAGATAGGGCTCGCAACTTGGGTGTTCTCCTTGACTCACAGCTCAGTTTAGAAGATCATATAGGAGCTGTGACCAGGGGGGCTTTTGCCCAGGTTCGCCTGGTGCGCCAGTTGTGGCCCTATTTGGACTGAGATGCCCTACGCAGTCACTCATGTGCTCGTGACCTCTCAGATAGACTACTGCAACACTTGAATACAAGGGGCTGCCCTTGAATACCACTCGGAGGCTCCAGATGGTGCAGAATGCAGCTGCGTGAGTTGTGATGGGGGTCTCCCGATACTCCCATGTAACACCTCTGCTCCGCGAGCTGCATTGGCTTCCAGTTGTCTTCCGGGTGAGATTAAAGGTGCTGGTGATGACCTATAAAGCCCTAAATGTCATGGGTCCAGATTATTTATGGGAGTACCTTTTGCCGGCGTTAATTTCCCATCGTCCTGTGCGCTCCCACAGAGAGGGCCTCTTCAGGGTGCCGTCGGTCAGGGAATGTTGACCGGCAGCCCCCAGGGGGAGAGCATTCTCTGTGGGCGCACCTGCCCTCTGGAATCAGCTCCCTGTTGAGCTCCAGATGGCTCCCGACCTTCGCTCTTTCCGCCGCGACCTGAAGACTTGGCTATTTGAACTTGCCGGCCTGGACTGAGGGACTGGGATTTTAGATTTTAAATTTTAAATTTTAGAACGTGTTTATTGTTTAGGGCTACTTGGTTTAATTTATTTTAATTTTTGTATATTATGTGTCGTATATAGTGTTTTAATTGCCCTGTACACCGCCCCGAGTCCTTCGGGAGAGGGGCGGTATATAAATCCAAATAATAATAATAATAATAATAATAATAATAATAATAATAATAATAATAATAATAACAACAACAACAACAACAACAACAACAACATCTTTGTGAAGTATTGTGTTTTACTAAAAAGACATCTCTTGGTTGTATGTATAACCCAAGATAGAACATATTTGGAACAATCACATGGCTGGGCTTTCGGATGATAATTCTGTTACGTGACTTGCTCGTGGTTTACCTATGGTTTTAAATATCATCTGCATGTTAACCTTTTCAAATGATCATATTGCAAACCTGTAATTGCTCTTGGATGCTACAACACCATTCCTTTATAATGCACTACACTGAAGTAGTAAGATCAAAACATTAAAATACTGATTTTGAGAAGCTATTTTTAATTTTAAAAAAAACTAAGCTTTAATAAAATTGTTACTAAATAAAAAAAGGAAAATCACTAAACTGAGGTAGAATTTGCAAATATTTGTTATTTTTAATCTCTTTATGGTGCCTTCTATCTTTTGTAAACCACCTACATTATTATTTTGAGTTTTGTGCTGTGGCATGATTTGTATGATTCTTCTCCTGTGCCTAAAAAAATAAAGAAAAGAAAAAGAATATGTGTGTGTGAAAGAGAAATAAATAAATAAATAAATAAATAAATAAATAAGGACCCAGAAATTATTATGTTGGCTAGTTTAATCACATGGGAAACTTTTTCAAGTTGTTCTAACAAAAATTCAGTCTGATTGTTTTGTAACTAGTCTCTTCGTGCATGGCCAGTAAACATGTTCATGAAATCTCTGAAATTTGAAAGAATAATTCTGAGATCCTCAAGAATTATTAATGTACCAGGATCTAGGAATGGGGACTAAGGATAAAACACTACAATCTCTTACAATTTCCATTTAGTGTAATCAAATCATAAGAAATTTCTATAAATCTTTCTTACTGGTAGTAGTAGCAACACACAGTACTGAAAATATCTTTGGGAAGATGTGGAAAAACAGTGTTCAAATCTCCACTCAATTACTCAGCTTGTGCATTCAAAGACATAGTTTAAAACTTAACTGCTGCTTTTTTCCCAGCACTTGTGTTTTGATAGCTTGAATAATATTTGGAGAATGATGACCTAGTAAATTCTACTGAATTTTGGCATAGTACAAAATACACCTGGTGTGGTAGACAGAACTGTCAGTTTAAAGAACATTTTTAAAAATTCCCAGTTAATACCTCAATAGGAACAAGAGGATTTATTAAATATTTCGTATCTTTTCAGTATTTTCTGACCATCTCATTAGCATATTTTGACCCCAATAATGCTTTTTAAGATTTTTATTAGATCCTTGCTTCTCAACATCATAAATGCAAATTGAATAGTTTTAAAAACTGAGCTTAAAGTAGCCTTTATTTTAGAATCTAGCCTGATTTCATAGCCATAATACATATTCTTCACCCCCAAAGCATTTTTTCAGCAAGTAACCAAATTATCTATAATAAATCACTTTCTTCACATTAACTTTGCCAACATATTAACAGTTAGTAATTCACTGAAATACCTCTGTTTATGTATAATTGGGCTGGGATTTAATCTTCCTTGCCATCCAAGGAATCTCATTTAAAATTGCTGGTTTTCATTAACCTCTTCACAAAGTTAAGCTTATTAACCACGTTGGTAGTCAGCATATAAAGGTATCTTGGCAAGTTAATTATAACACAAGTGTAGTTGTAAAAAACATGGAATATGCTTCATTCCCAAATTAGATTTATATCATAAATTAAATCCTTCTGTTTTAGAAAATGTACTGAAAGCAGTAGCTTTTGTAGATGGAAGGGGAGCAAGCCTTCTATATCCATACTTGGTAACTTCTAGGTACCCCCTAAATATATAGGTAGTCCTCCTATAAGCAACCACAATTGGGACCCAGGAACTCACTTGTTAAGGGAAGAGATTGTTAAATGAAATCACAGCTGGGCTGATCTTACTTCAGCTTTCCTTTGCTTTACAAACCTGTGAAAATTGTAAATGCAAGAATTTGCAAAAAAAATTTTTTTCAACACCATTGTAACTACAAACAGTTGCTCTACAAACAGGGCAGTTCCTAAGCAAGAATTATTTGTAATCTTATGTGATAAGAAACATGTGTATTAAATTCACGTTTGGGGGTTATCTTTTTGTATATAGGAAATAAATATTGAGCTATACTAAAATAAATATTGAGCTATACACACTTATATAAAGAGGCAGAATTATAGTAATAGCAAATATAATGTTTGATTTGTACATAGAAGACTTAATGCTGCCAGTTGAGTCATTCACACAATCAGGCTAATTAAACTCTTAGTGAATCAGTTCTAAGAACTGAGATAATGGGTGATTCATGTGTTTTGATAGTCCTCTTTCAGCAACCTCAATTGGGAGTGAATTCCCACAATTGTTAAGTGAAAAATAACATAACCACAATGATCCTTATGATTTTACTCCAGTTTTCCTTTAATTTACATCCCCGTTGCCCGAGCCTCAGCAGCCAGGTGAGCCCAAACAGCAGGAAAGATTTCTGGAACTTGATTCATAAGGAAGATGGGTAAAGAGGCAAATCTTATAGCTCTTTTCTCCACTCCCTTACCTCTTCAAAAGCACAGTCCAGCACAGGATAATTAACAAGAACAGAATTAAGGTTTGCATTATATTCATTGGAGAGGAGGGGATTACAAGAGAGTAAGCAGACACATGGGGGGGGGAATACCCAACAAAGGAACGTGTTAGCACCAGCTGTTTGCCAAGGGTGCTCACAGCTGCAAGCCAGGAGCCACTTACTTAAAAGACAAAAAGGCCTTCAGTGTGAAATTGATTAGGCTCTTGTCAATCTCAGGCAGCAGCAGGAGCTGGCTAATTAAGTAATTAAGGTCACAGAGCTGAGCTTGTTAACTTAGTTAGCACTTTTTAAGGGATCCACTGTGCCACCAGAAAAGTAGCTCAGGAAGAGATACCTTGTTTAAAGTAGTGTTCTCTCCATTCTGTGAGGAGGGTGGGGGGAAGAAGAGAAAATGAGTCTGGCACAGGTCATTGTGTGCTGGCTAACTGTAATAGGAAATACATGACTGACAGTTGTTGTGAAAGTCATAGGTGTGAGCATTGGTTGCAAAGTCATTTTTTCATTACCATTGTAACTGTGAATGATCACTATCTGAGGCAGCTGCTAAATGAGGACAATCTATAATAAAAAGGTTAAACTGGCCCAGTCAACTACAGATAGTCCTCGATTTATTACTATGACTGACCCGAAAATTTCTGTTGCAACCTGAGACAATTACTAAATCAATTTTGCCATAGTGGTTAAGTGACTTGATCCAGTTAAGTTAGTAACACGGTTGTTAAGTGAATCTGGCTTCCCCCATTGATTTTTGCTGGTCAGAAGGTCACAAAAGGTGATCACATGACCTCGGGACACTGCAACCATCATAAATATGTACTGGTTGCCAAGCATCCAAATTTTGATCACGTGACCATGGGGATGCTGCAATGGTCATATGAAAAACAGTCATAAGTCACTTTTTCAGTGGCATAGTAACTTTGAATGGTCACTAAAGGAATTGTTGTAAGTCGAGGACTGCCTGTATATTCCAGGAGAGTAAATTTATTTCAGTCATTACCCAGGTTAAATTAACCACAGGTAATCAGACCCGTGGAAACACCTAAACCCAGTCAGCTGGTTCTTTTTGATTATTCCAGCTCTTTTTCTTGGAGGATTACATAAAGAACTATTGAAAAGTTACACTTACTTCTCACGCAGAGTTATTTGAGGACAAATGCATACAAAGTCAAAATTGAGAAGACAGCAACAGACAGTAAGTGCCGCCTATGCAAAGAAGCTGAAGAAACAGTGGACCACCTGGTAAGCTGCTGCAAGAAGATCACACAGACTGGCTACAAGCAGCGGCATGACAAAGTAGCAACAATCTACTTGTCTTCCGGGTGAGGTTCAAGGTCTTGGTTATGATCTTTAAGTCCCTACATGGCATGGGTCCGGGTTACCTCGGGGACCACCTGCTGCCGGCTTCAACTCCCCTCCGCCCTGTGCGTTCCCACAGAGAGGGCCTCCTCAGGGTGCCTCCGGTCAGGGAATGCCGACTGGCGGCCCCCAGGGGGAGAGCCTTCTCTGTGGGTGCCCCGGCTTTGTGGAACCAACTGCCGGTGGAGCTCCGGACGGCATCGGACCTCCGAACTTTCCGTCGTGGCCTGAAGACCCATTTGTTTGAATTGGCCGGTCTGGCCTGATGGGGGAGCTGGGTTTTAAATTGTCATTTTAGATTGCATTATTGTTTTTTTAATTGGGCACTGATTTAATCTTTGTTTTAACTTTTGTATAGTACTGTATTTTTATTTATATGCCCTGTGAACCGCCCTGAGTCCCCAGGGAGAAGGGCGGTATATAAATTAAATAAAACGTAAACGTAAACGTAAAAACGTAAACAATGGTGCACTGGAAGATCTGCAAGAAATATCATTTCCCTGTAAGCAAGAACTGGTGGGATCATAAAATAGAGAAAGTCATAGAAAATGATAAAGTTAAACTGCTCTGGGACTTCAGAATTCAAACAGACAAGCACCTGCAACATAACACCCTGGACTTAACAATTGTCGAGAAGAAAGACAGAAAAAGTCTGGATAGTGGATGTGGCAGTGCCTGGAGACAGCAGAATAGACGAGAAAGAACTGGAGAAGATAACAAAATACAAAGACCTACAAATAGAAATAGAAAGACTGTGGCAAAGGCAAGCAAGGGTAGTACCAATAGTAATAGGCACCTTGGGTGCAATCCCAAAACAACTGGAGCACCACTTGAACACCATTGGCATTGACAAATTCACCATCAGTCAATTGCAAAAGGCAGCCTTACGAGGAACTGCTTCCATCCTGCAACGATATCTGAAATATCATCAAACATCCACATCTGCCTATCCCAGGTCCATGGTAAGGACTCAATAGATAGACAAAAATGCCAAATCCAGTCTGAACATCTGGCATAATAATAATAATAATAATAATAATAATAATAATAATAATAATAATAATAATAATAACAACAACAACAACAACAACAACAATATGCCACCCAACTCCCATTGACTCTATCTTTTTCTAATATTTCCTCCCTTCCCTCTTAGGAATGAAATTGAATAGACTTGTACCTGGCTGTAATGGATGACAGTCAACAAAACTATTATAGATAACAGCAGAAGAGTGACCTTTTCTGATAATTATTACTGGGATGCATTTTGAGTAGTTTGTAATATAAAATGTCAGTTCAGAAATGGCAAAGAAAGGGATGTACCAGGACAGAAAGGTTTTAAAAAAGCACATTTATGCAGAAATAAGAACCAAATTATAACTGGTTGCCACAATACAATAATGTGGCAATCCCTTCTGTATTATATAATTAGGCTTAAACTTACTTTAATTTTATAAAGGCATCATACAAATACCATTTTATCCTTTGTAGCTTAGTAACCCAGGAAACCAGCATTTGATGATATTAGTCTTTTTTTTAAAGGCAGGATTTGTAATTGTTTTCAGCTAGCATTCTTTGTTCATCAAGAACAGCTTCAAACTATAACTCTGAAGACAGAATACCAGTATATTCCTGCATCTGGAAGCACAGAATAGAAAATCAACTTGCTGTGCACAGCTACCTTAAGGCAACTGAGTTTTATTCGGCATTTCAGGAGAAAAGGCCATGTCTTTCAAATGCAGCTCATAAATTGCATCATAAAGTTTCACATTCAATTCTTCACACATACTTCACTGACAATGTGCCTCGAAAAGAGATTCTTAAATATTGGCCTGTGAAATTATGAGGGGGAAAAAAACATTGGGGCTACCTGTAAGATTTACTAAGAAAATCCCTCAGCAACCCTTTATCCATTACGTGTTAAGGTCTCGTGTCTTAATCTGACATTGCTTTGAATTAACCCAGTTTTTTCTTCGGATGCTACAGAGCTATCCAAAATATAAATGAAATAGCCAAGCAAGACTCTTCATACATTTGTCACATTTATGAAATTAAATGAAATTACATGTTATACATACGCATGTATAACCTCTGTGTGTGTGTGTGTGTGTGTGTGTGTGTGTGTGTGTGTGTGTGTGTGTGCGGGCGCGTGTGTGTGTTCTAACAAGTAACCATCTGTGTAGAGAACAAGACAGCATTGTCTATTTCTCCCAGATATCGTGAGGTGAATAAGAAGCGAATCATCTTTGCAAGGAAAAGGAAATGTCTCATTATTCCACCTACTGGAGTGTTCTAAACCTCCTCTTAAATCAGGCCTGTATTTATTCCGTATGACCTAGGATTCTCATCAAAAAGTGGGAGGGACATTAACTCTCTCTATTCCTCCCACTTACTGCTTCCCAAAGGTATTTCTACTTATTATTATTTTTTCTCTCCTTGCTCAGAATCTAACTATCTTTGCTTCTTTTAGAACCTCTGATAGCTGAAACCCCACCTTAAATCATCCCATCTTTTGTTTTTTTTTCTTCTGCCTCTTAACCATTTCGTTTTTTTAAGCCCGCTTTCAATACTAGAATTTTAATAAAGATGTACATATGAATAAACTGTCAGCATTTCAGTGATACAGCTTTGAATGCAGAGCCAGCATTGAACATAAGCCCGGAGACAAAGCGCCAGTTAGGCTTTCTCTATACAGCAGTAAAGGACAAATAATATACAATTGAATAAACAACATTTTAAAGGAATATCCCTTTCTGAATCATGTACAATTGTAGGGAATAGGTAAAGATGGGCAGCCTTTTCAACAAGGTTTCTTGCAAACCAATATAGATAAGATGTTTGGTGCAGTGGTTAAGGTGCTAGAAACCAAGAGATGGTGAGTTCCACTTCCACCTTAGGCATAAAAGCCAGCTGAGTGACTTTGGGTTAGTCACTCTCTCAGCCCAAGCTACCTCACAGGGTTGCTGTTGTAGGAAAAATAGGAGGAGGAAGAAGTATTAGGATTTACTTATAAAGTAAGAAAGTCGGGATAAAAATCTAATAAGTAAATGACTAAATAAATAACAGTCTTATGCCACAGCAGTTGTACTGTAGGTGAGAAACCATCCATTCATTTCCTTTTCCTCCAGCTCTCCAGAATGTCTCTAGCCCATTCAATCTCTTACTTGAATTTCTGGGTATACCTAAGACCATCAGCATGAGCTACATCAGATCAACATCTTATCTCTTCCCCCCCTTACCTGCCCCAGCCTTCTCTTCCAAAACTACTAGACTGATAAGTAAGGAAGGGCTATAAACAGACCAAGAATACAATTTCAACCTCCTGGTCAATGTTCCAGAATAGCTGAGATTGAAAGGAAAACCGCCTCTGATACTGAATGTATTACTAGTAATTACGGTATCAATACTCTTTTCTCTGCACCCATGTTGAAGGCCCTCATTACAATGTCTGGAAACAAATGCATGGAAAATATTGTATGTGAAGTAATAGCTCCTTTGCATATGCTGGATTTTGCACTATTGAGATTCACGATTAATGGTAGACATTCATATCATTAAGAGTTTCTCCATTACTTCACCACATATGCTTCAGTATACAACACTATCATGCCCTCCTTACTTTCCTTTTGTTCTCTGTAAGTTAAATTATGCAGGATTGTGTCAAAAGGCACTCCACTACCATTCTCGCTAAACATCTAGGGAAAATATTGGCTTCAAAGTGTCTCAAGTTGCAAACACCTCTTTGCCTTCAAAAGGAGCACAGGTCTTCAGAATAGGCTCAGCCTAAATCCTGGACCATGCAGTATTTCCAAGTCAATCTCCAAAATATGATTCAGAATATCTGGGATTATACAAATAAGACTTACATTCCACAAGCTGAAGCACATAAAGCTTTTCCTAGGATATTACAGGAACTGCAAATTGCAATTATACAATCTCAGGAAAAGATGTGGCTGCTTTAAGATGTTAACGTGATAACATGGCAACATAAGATGACATTTTACATGTTGTTCATGCTTCTGCACATTCCAAAGAGATCAAATCCTTATACAACCCTTGCAGATAACTTACCCCCTCAGACCATCCAACTATAATGTGCTATAGTGGTTAAAGTGTTAGATTTGAACGTCCTTAGTTCAATTTCACCACTGGAAGCTCATGGGGCAAATTTGGGCCACCCGCTATCTTTCAATCCAACCACAGGTCTATTGTTGGAGGAAAAATTGGAAGACGAGGTTCTCTTTATGTCAGTTTGAGCTCCTGGAGGAAAGTTAAGCTATCAGGGTAGCCAACGTAACATTTAATTTGTCTGCAAAATATCAGCTCTACCTTAAGGTACTTTTAGTTTTGGACTAAGAGGCCTAATTGTTGAATGCAAGAATTAATATAGTTTCCCCACACTCCACAAATAGAAACAAGCTGAAAAGTTAGTTGAATTGACCTTGCAGGTAGACCTCAACTTACAAACACAGAATGTCCATTGCTAAGCAAGGCAGTGATTTTGCCCCCAATTTTACGATCTTGACACAGTTGTTAGGCAAACCACTTGTCCTATTGTTGGAAGCCAGCTGTGAAGGTTGCCAATGGCGATCACATGACCCTGGGATGCAGCAACTGTGGTAAATCAACGCCAGTTGCTAAGAGCCCAGATTTTCACCACGAAACCTCAAGGATATTACAACATTTATAAGTGGAACGGATTAGCACACATTGGCGCTTTTTTCAGGGCCCTGGTAAATTTGAAGAGTCGCTAAACAAAAGGTTGCAAGTTGAGGGCTGTTTGTAATACAAAGACAGAATAGTATATCTTTTGCCACATGCAAAAGCCGTCTCGGACTTTAGGGGAATGCAGGACCCCAGTAACCAGAGCTGGCCATTAGGAATTCGGAGAGCGTTATTCTAGAGCAGGGGTGTCAAACTCAATTTCATTGAGGGCCGCATCAGCATTGCGGTTGCCCTCAAGGGGCCAGGTGGGTGTGGCCAGGGTGGGTGTGGCCAGCTCTACATCGTTCGCATCAAGGGTGCCTATGGGGGCCTGGGCAGGAGTGGGACAGATCTGAGGGTCTCTGGCAGAAGGAGGGTCTCTGGGCCAGGGCCAAGGCAGTGGGGGCCGTTCCCTCACTGTTTCCAGGATGGCTTCGTGGGCCACATGAAACCACTTTGCAGGCCGGATCTGGCCCCCGGGCCTTGTTTTTGACATGTCTGTTCTAGAGATTACCCTGAAAGTTAAGTATATTAAAGCATTGACTATTGTTTTACACAGTTATTTGAAAATACTGCAGGTGAAACTCCCAAAGGTGCTTTTTCAGGAGGCAACTGGACTTTCTTGTTTTTCATAGAAGAAAAACTAGAAAGTCCAGTTGCCTCCTGAAAAAGCACCTTTGGGACAACCATGACCTGGATGACTGAGAATCTCCATAGACATTTAGCTATGCACTTTGGGATGAAGATCCTTTGAATGGTGCAGGAGTATGAATGGATTTCCAGAAAACAATGCAGACTACAGGAACCATTTGCGCTTCAGTTTGAGATGCAGACAGCCTGTCCCTGTCCTCAACAGTGAAGGGCCACAGGGCAGAAAACATCCTGCAGCCAAGAAGTCTCCACACACATTGGCACTGCCCAGGTGACCCTGAGGACACAGGTAAACCTCCAAATGGCCCCCGTGACTCTCTAAAAGAACGCAGATGACCAGCTGTCTGCAAGGAATATAAATCCTTCCATTCCCCACCATCCAGTCAGGGCAGAAGAAGCTTCTTGGATGAGAAGTGAAATGTCTTCAAAGAAAAGCAATGAAGTCCAGTTGCCTCCTGAAAAAGCGCCTTTGGGACAACCATGACCCGGATGATTGAGAATCGCCCTAGACTGCATATGAAACAAAGATGGCAGCTAATAAGTGGGCTCCCATGAGGGAATTCTGAAGTGGATCTTAATATATAGATACATACATATGGGAAAAGATAATTAGCTTACAAACACTTGCAGGCCGTTATTGAGTTTATAACCCCTCACTTAGGGGCAGTTCAAAGTTACAAAGGACACACAAAAAGTACTTATGATCTGGTTCCAAAGCTCCAATGGCTGCCTATTCCTCGTGGTCATGTGAACGGACTTTGCTCAGCAACTAGTCTGTATTTACTGCTGTTTGCAGCTTCCCATGGTCACATGACCACAATTTCCAATGGTTTTGCAGAAAACAGGCATTTGCGTCCAGTTTTTTGGGGGGGGAAATGCTCCATAACAAAGGCTCCACTTGACAAGCACGGTGATGACCAAGGATTCACTTAATGACAGTGGTGATTTGCTTAGTGACCACTGCAAAAAAAACTATTGTAAAACTGGGCCGGTCATGTGACGACCTGCTTTATGACTGCCACAACTTATATTTGTAATGGGCAGGCTCCATTACCATCATAAGTCATGGATTTACCTGTACTGCTTTTGAAACTTAAAAAGCCCCCAAATCTACTGGAAGCAAGGTAAGCATAATATGGTTAGAGGTCCTGATACCAGTAAGGAATATTGCTTTAGACCAACTGAAGTTTCAGGACCATTTATAAAGGTAGCACCACATAAAACAAAAAAATGTATACATTAGTGATTCTTAACCTTGGCAATTTTAAGATGTGTGGACTTCAACTCTCAGAATTCCCCTCCCAGCATGTTTGATCCACACATCTTAAAGTTGACAAGGCTGAAAGACACTGCTCTACAACAGTGGTGTCCAACGCTTCCGGCTCGGTGGACCAGCGGAGGCAGTGGCGGGGGGGAGGGAGAGGGGTATGCTGCCCCGCTCCCACCCACCCCACACACGTATGGCAAGAATTCTACAGGTGTTTATTCTAACCCCCCCAAACAGGTCCTCGGAAAGCACCCCTGTGGTGCAGGTCCAGATTCCAAGCTCAGTATAGCAAAAGTCACTGGGTAACTGAAGTCCAGGAAAGCAGTCCGGGAGTCAAACAAGCCAGGATACAAGGCACACGGACCCAAGGCACAGAACTGGGCACGTTGCTCCAGCAACACTCAAGTCCTTAGGATGGGGTTAAGTAGGCAATGCCGGTGCAGCCCTTCATGAGAGGCGAGGTTGCCTGTGTAGCTGACCAGCATTGTACCTGTCTCCTCTCTGCTCTTGGATCAGGAGGAGGTCTGGACTCCACCTCCTCCTCACTGCTAAAGAGCAGCAGATGATCCCGGTCCTCACCTGGAACCTCCTGGCTAACTTGCGGCAGCTGCAGCTCGCCTCCCTCAGCCTCAGCCTGTGGTTCATCCAATCAACTCAGCTGAGGCTGCTCCATCAGGCTAGAACTCTCCGATCCTTACCAAAACTCAGCTCCGCACTTTCCTCTGCAGACTCAAACTCACCCTCCTCCTCTAACCTCCCATCTGGAGAGGATGTTCTATTCCAGCCTACGACCGGCCCTGTTTGAATGTCAGGGACAACCCCTTTTTATAATTAACAGGCTGGGAAAAACCCAACCAAATTTATTTACAAAGAGTTCAAACAAAAGTTAAATGAAAAGTTCAAACAAGACTTAAACCAAAAGGTTAAACAAGAGTTAAACAAGAATAACAGACCAGGACTCTAGCAGAAGATCTTCAAACAGTTGCCTTCAGCAACCAGCACCTCCCACACCTTCCCCTTTTATCAGCAGTCCCAAGGCGTGGCTTCTCATTGCCTTCTCCCGAGTTGCCTCATTGCCTTCCTCTGTTCTACTCTGCTAGATTGCCTCCTGCTCCTAGCGTCCCTGAACAGAGCCAGCTGTGGATCGTCTTCTTCCAATCCCTCGTGCTCACACGGCTGAGTCTGAACAAGATGGGAGGGGCCAGGCTGAGAGTCCTGCAGTGCATCAGAACCTCCCTCTGACACCAAAGGCTCTCCAAACCCCTCCTCCTCCTCCTCTTCAGAATCATCTGACTCAGCTGCCGGAACCACAGGCTGACACTGAGGGGTCCGGGAGTGGGTCCACAACAAGGGGAAGGTTTCACGTGTGTGCATGCCGCTTTCAAAAATGCAGCTTCATGCACACACGCATGCTCCCCCACCATTTTCGCAGCCCAGTTCTGAATGGGCTGTGGCCCGGCACAAGCCGTGGACCAGGGGTTAGGGACCCCTCCTCCACTACTATGACACAGCCCTGGTCCTGTCCTACCAGACAGGTGATAACAGCAATTTCTTGAGCCTCTGGAGGATTGCAAGCACTCTAATAGGTCCCATGTTTTTCAAGCCTGAATTATATGCATTAGGTCTGAGACTGGTTCCAAGAGCAATTCTGGAGTTAAATGCTGGCTCAGGTTTAGCCCTGACAACTGACAATCCTCTATCTGAGCTGCCCTTGATTCGATATTGAAAAAGGAATGCTAATCAAAGACGTTCTTCAAAACCCATTTTGCACCAAGTTGCTTATCTGTATTCTTTATCACAAGGCGTAGTTACTAGTCCATCGCTGAGTTTTCCAAATTAGCAGGTAGCAATTAAGTCTGCCTTCTCTCACTGAGAGCAAAAACGAATCCTTAACCTTTTAACAGGTCAGCAGAGTCTTTCCATTCAAAGCAGAGGTGTGCAATATTAGTATTCAGCTCGCTGGCCAGAACCTGTGACTATGTAAAAATAGATGCAGTGATGTCTCCTTGTGTTTTGCAGATGTTATATACACACACACACACAAACCACTCTTTTAAAGGAAGAAGTAGGGAAGAAAAAAAAAAGACCAGTGAAAAGAATCTAGACTGGAATGATGAATCTCTCCAATATTTTAAGCATTTAAGTTATTTCATGTCTGTGTGTTGATTCGACAGTGATTCTCTAAAAAGTTCAAATATACATTTTATACATTTTCTAATGCCAAAGCAGCTTTCCCTTTAGGAGAATGCAAGGAAGGAACAAGAGCACCACCCAGTGGCTATTTATAGTAAAAAAAAACATTAACGGTGAGTATAATTCTTGGGTAACTTTTAAAAAACAGTTATGTTTTGTTTCTATCTGATAATTCGTTTTTCTTACTAACCATTTATCTCATTGGTGGAATGAAATCTGATTTTTAATGGATTTTAGCATTTCTTTTTAAGACAATATTTTTGTATTCCTATATTGAAGAGAGGTCCCTTCCAATTTACAATTCTATCACAGACGTTTATATGCTTAGGTATCATGCTTGATATAAAAATGAACTATCTTTCCTACTACTGGAGATTAACACAGCATAAACTAAACAAGTTTCAGGTAAGCAAACCACAAGTGAGACAGGTAGGCAAACAAGCTTTCTCTATGTTGCCACTGATGAATGGAAAAAATGAGGGGTTTTTTTGTGCTGGATAAAAGCCAGTTTGGTGTAATGGCTAAAGCTTCAGAATAGAAAAGCAGGAGACTGTGAGTTCTAATCCTGCCTTAGGCACAAAGCCAACCAGGTGACTTTGAGTCAGTCCCTCTCTCTCAGCCCTATGAAAAAGGCACTCCTGGATAATGTTTCCCAGAAAACTGCATGGACTTCTCCTGGATAAGACAGAAAATAAGGGCAACAATTTATGGATTCATACATTGACTCTGTATAACATTATTTACCTAATTTACAGAAGACATGCTAATTGCCCCTATACAAGTTTTGCAAATCCAGAAGGAATACCCTTGTGAATGAATTTTCTTGAATTGTATTCCTCTGCCCACAGCCCTGCAAGATTGGGTTACGGGGTCCTTTTGGATCTGGAGGCAATGACCCCCTCCCCAGTATATGAGTACTATATTTAAGACTTTATTCCAAGACAGTATAACAAAATAACAAAGTGGCATAACGTGAATGTTGTGGCAATGCAGAAAACCGTTTTTGAGGACTATCGTGACATATTTTGATTTCTTGTCCATATTAAGAAAAGTCTAGAAATTTAGAGCTCATTCTGAGCTAACCTGATTGTTTTTGTATTCTTGTTACCTGATAAAGGAGAAGGGGGGGAGATTTCACGAAGCTTCAAAGCTTCCCTTACTGTAAAAGTCTCATACTTTCAATTCCCATCTTAGATCCTCCTGACCATAGCAGGGCCATGAAGTCATGGTGCCAGGTTTTGATAAACACTCTGGAGTTGTTATTGTTAGGCAAACCTATCTCTGGGTATAATATATATTTATTTATTTATTTATTAGTTTTTTATAAACCGCCCTTCTCCCGAGGGACTCGGGGCGGTGTACAGAGGAAGGAAGGTATACAGATTGAACAATAAAGATAATAAGAAACACTAATGAACACAAATATAGATATAGATATAGATATAGATATAGATATATATAGATATATATAGATATATATAGATATATATAGATATATATAGATATATATAGATATATATAGATATAGATATAGATATATATAGATAGATATAGATATAGATATATATAGATATATATATAGTAATATCTAGTATACTAATACTATATACTAATATATAGTATATATATTATATACGTAGTATATAACCAGTGGAACAGCTTGCCTTAAGAAGTTGTGGATGCTTTATCACTCGAGGTTTTTAAGAAGAGACTGGACAGCCATTTGTCTGAAATGGTATAGCAGGGGTAAGCAACCTTGGCTCTTTTATGACTCGTGGACTTCAACTGAGAGTTGAAATCCACAAGTCATAAAAGAGCCAAGGTTGCCTACCCCTGGTATAGGGTCTCTAGCTTGAGCAGTGAGGTGGACTAGAAGACCTCCAAGGCCCCTTACAGCTCTATTTTGATTGCACTGCATTGCATTGCATTGCATTGCATTGCATTGCATTGCACTGCACTGCATTGCATTGCATTGCATTGCACTGCATTGCATTGCATTGCACTGCATTGGGATTGCATTGCACTGCATTGCATTGCATTGCATTATGGAAACTGGCCATCCTTGGGTTATCTCTGATGTTGTTAAGGAGCTCCTGGCAGCTCATAAACAATCTGGGTATCGTCTTGCTTGGTATGTATGCTTGTTACATCATGCTTTTCAAACTGCTTGCTACAGTTAATAACAGAACTTAGAATTTCTTTATTCACTGGAGCGCTCATTGTTTCTGGATCCAAACCAAAACGACCAAGTACCTGAGCACCTGATCACTTCCCTGACACTTGACAAAGCAAAGAGACAGAAATCAAAGAATATTCAATACTGAAGAATGTGATAAGATAAAAAAGAAAGGCTTTAGGTCCATTCTGTCAGAGAATTCTGAAGAGATGGTAGCAAGTGGAAACCTTCCAGGTCAAGAAACATGCCTTACCCTCCAGATTAGGTCTGCACTGAAATTCCCTACCATGGGGGGTTTTTTGGGGGGACTAACGTGCACAGGCTCCAAACCACCATTACTCACAGCTCTATTTGAAGGCCTCATCTCACTGGAGTTTGCCAAGGACAAGTTAATCTTATCATGTGCTTGGAATGCTTTATCCTGTTCTGCCAAGAGAGAGAGAGAGTGCAAGAAAGTCAAAGTTAGGAAATTTTTTTTTTTAGGTCAGATGGCAATGAAACCATTTCAAGGTTAAGAGGTGTCTGTTTCCCAAGGTTTTGGAGCTGATATTAAGAAAGATTGTCCTATTCTGCACAGATGTCCCATCAAGGACAGAGAAAAAAAAAGTAATCCAGGAATAACCCTTTAGTGTCTTAAATAAATGCTTGCTTAGAGAATATGAAGTTCTATGTCCTATGCATCAAAGGAAAACAGGTACATACCACCATCTAATTTCTTCACATTAGTCTCCCAATAAAACTAGATAGTCGACAACTTACAACAGTTTGTTTAGTGATCATTCAAAGTTACAACAGCATTGAAAAAAGTATCATATCACCATGTTTCACACTTATGACTATTGCAGCATCCTCACGGCCACATGATCAAAATTCAGATGCTTGGCAACTGACTCATATTTATGACTGTTGCAGTGTCCCGGGGTCATATGATCCACTTTTGTGACCTTCTGACAAGCAAAGTCAGTGAGGAAGCCCTATTCATTTAACAACTGTGTTACTTAAATTGCAGCGATCCACTTAATAAATGTGGCAAGAAAGGTGTTGCAATGGGGCAACGTTCACTTAAAAAGTGTCTCGCTTAGCAACAGAAAATTTGGGTTCAGTTGTGCTTGTAGGTTGAGGACTACCTGTACCAGCATTATAAAGAGGGATAAAAAGGTAAAGGTAAAGGTTCCCCCGCACATGCGTGCTAGTCGTTTCCGACTCTAGGGGCCGGTGCTCATCTCCGTTTCAAAGCCGAAGAGCCAGCGCTTGTCCGAGGACGTCTCCGTGCTCATGTGGCCGGCATGACTAGACGCCAAAGCCACACGGAACGCTCTTACCTTCCCACCGGAGTGGTCCCTATTTTTCTACTTGCCTTTTGACGTGCTTTCCAACTGCTAGGTTGGCAGAAGCTGGGACGAGTAACAGGCGCTCACTCTGCTACGCGGCACTCGGGATTCGACCCGCCAAACTGCCGACCTTCTGATCGACAAGCTCAGCGTCCTAACCCACTGAGCCACCACGTCCCTTATAAAGAGGGATACATACTATCAAATACCCAAAGAATTATTCCTAAGTAAACAAGATGAAGATTGCAGTCTTTTCGTAAAAAAAATACCTAGAATAGGCACATGGTGCAATGGGTTTTAATCAAAAAAGAGTTTAATTTCCCCCATACACATATAGTACACACACACACACACACACAATCATATCTATAGGAGCAACAAAAAAGTCAAGATGGTGGTTACAACTGTAACATTAATGTTATCTTCTACTGGGAGGAGATTTGCACACACACAGATCTACAGCCATGGATTCTCCTGCTGCTGCACCTCTATTTTTGGATAGATACCCAGCCTCTTTTCAAAGACCAGCATTTGGCTGTAACTATTATTTTCACAGTGCAGTCCTATCCTATTTTATTTAGAAGAGCCACTGAGGTTAACCTGAATTATTTCTAGGTAAATACAGTAATGTTAAATTTTCATTTTTCTCATAATTTCTTAATACTGTACAATAGAAATTGCTTTTCTTCAAAAATGAAAAAAAAAAGCCCGTCTTCACAAACTAACTGCGGCTTCTAAATCAAAGGAAAATCCTATGAAAAGCAATGCCTTTAATCTGTAGTAGATAAACCTGTCAGCTCTTCCTATGAATCATAGAATCTCAGCTTCCTTCTCCCTTCTCAACTCTTCTACAAGTGGTTTGGGTTCTTCTGGATAAGAGAAATACAGTATATACTGGGAATATTGACCTTTTAGATACCCCAAATGCGTGGGAGTTGATAAAATCTATCTGGAATGTTAAGAATAAATAGCAGATATGGCTGCTTCTGGTTGTTAATTAAATGCCTGTTTCTCGGCTTTAGTGCATTATGCTCTCCATCTTTACCAGTTTGGAGACTGATTATGTCATGCAGGTGTTCTTCTATTGCATTCAGATAGTTTTCTATGCCAACCTCTCATGACATCTAAAAGTGCCACAACTGCCCTCCCAGGATACAGGAAGCTTTGTGGGTCATTAATATCACATGTAGTAATGTGAGCTTCATCTGAACACACACACGCACACACATATGAAACAATAATAATTGTGTAATAATGGCTCCCCGCAGTTGCCATGCCACGGCCCGTGCTGAGCCCCCACCCAGAGCTGCTCCGAACCCCGACCCAGAGCTGTGCTCCTCATGGCAGTGGTCTCCAGTGCCAAACAGCTGATGGCCTCTGGCACCGGCACTCGTTCACTTACTGCCCTGTCGCTTCCAAATGCAGTAAGTGAGTGAGAGAGCAAGTGGCGTTTGGAAGCATTTGGAAGCAATGGAGCAGTAAGTGAGTGAGTGAATGAGCAAATGGCGTTTGGAAGCGATGGGGCAGTAAGTGAGCGAGTGAGCAAGAGGCCTTTGAAAGAGACGGAGTGAGTGGGAGAGAGACTGAACGAGGTGCCTTTGAAAGAGATGGAGGAGTGAGTGAGAGCGACTGGAGGCTTTTGTGAACAAAGTGTGAGTGAGTGGGGGGCTTTTGCGAGCAAAGGGGGAGAAAAAAAGGGAAAAGTGAGGGGTAGAAGGGAAAAATGGCACTGACTTCTGACTTCCTCTGTTACAGGAGTAGAAGGAAGCATTAACATTGAACCTCAACATTTTGCTTTTCTATAATATTATAAATTAGCCATTTCTATAACAATAAATGAATCTAACCAATGAAACCCAAAATACCCCCACCCTTTTTTTTTTAGTCATCAAGTTTTTGACAACTTGTTAAGCACTGGTGGTGCTTGACTACTGTCATGTCCTAAAAGAGGTACAATTTCTGAAAAGGTTGAAAAGCCCTGATGTAAATGCAGCCTAAATTGTTTATTGCCATCCTATTTGCAAATAATATCTTACTTACCTAATTGAGATGGTGTAGTTGAGCAACAGGGAGGGATGCAAAGTTCCTGCCTTCGCTGAAGACAACTTGCATGTGCAATGTTTGTTGGCCGGGTCTTTTGGCGTGCTCAGCAGCAATTCCTATTGGCTTTCGAAAGCCAATAGGCCCGGCATAGGCAACCTTGGCTCTTTTATGACTCATGGACTTCAACTCCCAGAAGATGCTACATAACATCAACTGGAAGATGTTAAAATGTCCTATTTCTTTCCTTCCCAAAAATTGTGTTAATGAGTCCTCTCTAAGCTCTGTTAATCAGCTTGTCCTGGATTGTTTTGCCGCAAAACAGAACGGTTTGCAAGTTGCAGTTGAGACAGCCCATCTCATTTTAGATATATCACATATAATTGAAGATTGTAATTAGTTGCGTGTGCACGTTCAGCAAGTGTGATGTATTTGTGCTGGCATTTCTAGGCCTCTTTCCAACCACATCCAGAATAATTTGTAACAAACATTGAAATTCTCAATGCCATGTTTGGTATTTCCCAGCAATCTGTTACTGGAAGGAAAAAGCAATCCCTGCTACGTTATTGATCCCAGAGAAGTATTTGCATGTATCCTTAGGGTGCCATAGTTATGGATGAAAAGTATTAGTTGCAAAGTTGGCATTTCTGAATCTAATACAGATATTTTGGACTTATTTTTGTTTCTTTGCATGTTTGATATTTTTAAAAAGGCATATGCTACTGACTACGCTTATGCACAAATGTAACATCTTTTGCTAGGATACATGACCACTGTTTGTCCAGAATGTGAAAAGTGAAAGATTGTGACTAAACAAAATTTTAATGTACAGATAATACCACCAGAAATTATTTTAACCTTTTAAATAAATGTTATTGATGTTAAGCTCATAATGGAAAACATCATATATTGTTATGTATATACTAGGTTAATTATTCAAAGACTGAAGTGCAACATAACTAGATTCTAAATAATCTATTTTTCAAAACACACAAGAGTCCAAACAGTAAAAGTAAAGTCCAAATTAAGAATATTTCATTCTTAAGAATTGTTTAATTTAAAGTGGTTTAGTTGTAATAGATAGTTATAGATTCAAAATAGTTTTCAAGAATGTACAAAAGATACTACTTTTTTCTAGCATCAGCTAAATTAGACATATTACATTGAGAAAAATGTTGCTCATTTTTTTCCTGTTACCTTTATTGATTTCATTGCAGAGATGTTAACATAGGAAATAGATTATTTTGTTATCTAATTTTACCTTCCAAAAGACAAAAGCAGATGAAAAATGTGAGGTTCTTTCCTGTTGGCTTTTTTGAATTAGCTGTTTTAGATTCTAAAAGTTTAGTTCCTAAAGAAGTAACCTTGTAAATAATTTTAATGTCCTCCTCTAGTGCAGGGTTGGCAACCTTGGCTCTTTTATTACTCAACGACTTCAATTCCCAGAATTCCTGAGCCAGCATGGCTCAGCTTGGAAACCTCTCTCTTTCCGCTCAGTGTGGCTGGCTCAGGATTTCTGGGAGTTGAAGTCCATGAGTCATAAAAAAGAGCCAAGATTGCCTACCCCTGCAATAGGGTTTTGAAAGCCAATAGAGGGAGCTTTTTTTTGTTTTGCAAAAAAAATGGTGCCGGAACGCTGTTCTGAGTGTTCTATGAGAAAAAAAGCCCTGTATGTATATATGTATATGTGGAAATGATAATAATTGTGTAATAATGACTGTGTGACCAACCATAATAATACAGTAATAACAATAGTAATGTATGTCTTGGATGCAATTCTAAAACATCTGGAGCATCACTTAAACACCATCAACGCTGACAAAATCACCATCAGTCAATTGCAAAAAGCAGCTTTCCTTGAACAGCTTTCATCCTGCAATGATACTTTGCAACTATCAATCAATATCTGCCTATCCCAGGTCCTTTGGAGGACTCAATAGGTGGAGAAAAATGTCTAATCCATTCTAAGCCGTGGTGGCGCAGTGGTTAGAATGCAGTATTGCAGGCTAATTCAGCTGACTTGTCAAGAGTTCGATCCTTCCATCCTTCCAAAGTGGGTAAAATGAGGACCCAGATTGTTGGGAGCCATATGGTGACCCTGTAAACCACTTAGAGAGGGCTGTAAAGCACTATGAAGCAGTACATAAGTCTAAATGCTAATGCTATTGCCAAACATCTGAACGTTTTACCAACCATAATAATTCTATCGTGGAGTGTTTGTGTGTGTGTGTGTGTGTGTGTGTGAGACACAGAAGAAACACCCAAGGTTGTTCACAGAGCAAGAACAATAATATCTGTTTCTTTTGCATTTTACCTCAAACGTTTCTTCTTAGGGGCAGAATTTCATACATACGGTAGGTTCCCTCTTTGCCCTAAACATTAGTCCAGGGGTCCCCAATCTATGGTCTGCAGCCAAGGATTGGGCTGTGGGCTCTTGGCTAGTGGGCTGCGGAAATGGCTGGCGGGTACGCGCACGCGTGGGCACACATTCCCCCCACTCGCGCTAGCACCCGTGGCCCCATTTGTGCCTGCACACAGGCAGGAACGGGGATGCTAGCGCGGGGCAGGTGTCCGCACCCCGGGTGGTTTGAGCGGCTATTCCCGCATGTGCATGGCGCCAGCGCATACCACATGCGCAAGCGGGGCTGCTAGTGCTGCACCAGTGTGCATGCGCGCACACCAGTTTTGAAGCTGCTCTCCTTCCCTCCAATCCTCGAGCCCGGAAAGGTTGGAGACCTCTGCATTGGTCCATACCTTGGCCAGGTAGAAAGTTTGGTTTATAGGAGACATCATATGTCAATGGAAAAGTGTAAAGGTAGAAAAAGTAGAAAGAAAAGCTTGACCTGTGAAACATTTGCAACCTTAAGATAAGGAGTAAGATATAGTGAAAGTAAGCAAAGAGAAATCTAACCCTTTGCTGCATTTTAAAGGATAGTAAGTGGCTATATATGGATCAATTAATCAATCAATCAATTAAGTAGTGATAATTATGCAGATAGGAAAAGGTCTAAACATTCTACCCTACTTCTGTTAAAGATGCAGGAAACCTGATGTTCACTGATATTAAGATTTCCATGTTCTCTTAGTGCTCACTAGGCCACTGGTCCCATCAAATTTTAATTTTTAGCTTTTCTTTTCCTTTGAAAGTTTTATTAGTTTTTATAGGGTTGGAGATAAAATGGGATCAGGGTTAGGGTTGGGGTTAGTGTTGGGGTCAAGGAGAGGTTGGGGTCAAGGTTGGGGTTAGGGCTGTGGTTTCCACAGCAACATTTTCAATATTTGGCAAACAGGATATTGTCTGGGTACATATATGTAAATAACAGTAATAGATATAATTGATAAGAATAATAGATATGATTAATTATCATAGGCAATGTTAATTAGCTTTTCTTAATAGAACCTAAAATAGAAACCCATCCACTGTGGATGCATTTGTACCTGATTCTATGCATTCACACCAATGCGTTCTAGTGATGGGTTAGGGACTAGAGCAGGGGTCGGCAACCTAAAAAAGAAAAAGAGCCACTGGGAACCGGTTCCATCACAAATTAAAAAAAGAGGGAGCCACGTGCGTGTGTCCATGCACGCGCATGCGCAAAAAGGTTTTTTGCGCATGCGCGGACGCACGCGGCTGCCATTTTTTTAAAAATGAGATGGAACCGGTTCCCGGTTGCCCGACGGCGACGGCCCGTCTGCAAAGCTGCCGCTTTCGGCAGCTTTGCAGACGGGCCGTGGCAGCTTCCTCAAAGAGCGGCGCCCCTGCCCATTCCGAGAGGTGCGCGCGCACCTCTCCGAATGACCGGAGGTGCGCGCATACCTCCGCGCGAATGGGCAGCGGTGCCGCTCTTTGAGGAAGCTGCCGCGGCCCGTCTGCAAAGCTGCCGCTTTCGGCAGCTTCGCAGACGGGCCGTGGCAGCTTCCTCAAAAAGAGAGGCGCCCCTGCCCATTCCGAGAGGTGCGCGCGCACCTCTCCGAACGACCGGAGTTGCGCGCGCACCTCCCCAAACCTTTGGGGAGGTGCGCGCGTACTTCCGTGCGAAGGGGCAGCGGCGCCGCTCTTTGAGGAAGCTGCCGAAAGCGGCAGCTTCCTCAAAGAGCGGCACCGCTGCCCGTTCGCGCGGAGGTACGCGCGCACCTCCCCAAAGGTTTGGGGAGGTGTGCGCGCAACTCCGGTCGTTCGGAGAGGTGCGCGCGCACCTCTCGGAATGGGCAGGGGCGCCGCTCTTTGAGGAAGCTTCCGCGGCCCGTCTGCTAAGCTGCCGCTTTCGGCAGCTTCACAGACGGGCCACGGCAGCTTCCTGAAAGAGCGGCACCGCTGCCCATTCGCGCGGAGGTACACGCGCACCTCTGGTCGTTCAGAGAGGTGCGCGCGCACCTCTCGGAATGGGCAGGGGCGCCGCTCTTTGAGGAAGCTGCCGCGCCTCGTCTGCGAAGCTGCCGAAAGCGGCAGCTTCGCAGACGGGCCGCAGCAGCTTCCTCAAAGAGCGGCACCGCTTCCCATTCGCGCGGAGGTACGCGCGCACCTCTCCAAAGGTTTGGGGAGGTGCGCGCGCACCTCCGCCCATTCGGGGAGGTGCGCGTGCACCTCTCCAAACGGGCGGTGCCACTCTCCATTTGGAGAGGTGCGCGTGCACCACTGCCCGTTGGAAGAGGTGCGCGCGCACCGGGCGGCTGGGAGCCGCAAGAGACAGCTCAAAGAGCCGCATGCGGCTCCGGAGCCGCAGGTTGCCGACCTGTGGACTAGAGTGTAAGAGATGGATGTAGAAGAAATTCTTTTTTTAAAAAAATGATTTGCTGAAAAGGATTCCTGGAGTGAAATAATTTATGGGTCTATGTGATAGCCTCTGTAGTAGAAAACTCACCTGATAAACACAAACCTCTAGAGAGAAATTGAGGATTGTTTATTCCTCTTGATATCAGATTATAGTGAGTCATTGGTCTTTTGCACTGAGATAAAGCAAGAGCTACTGGGTACATACAGTAATATAGAAAGTTGATCAAATATGTAGACCATGTTATACATTAGCAAAGGATTTAGTAGAGAAGGAATTTCTTTACAGTTGATAAGAAAGCAAGATAGCCACACAGGCAAAATAGAAGAATCCTTCAAGGTGTGAACACAACGCAGACACATTCCTAGAAAGGCAACACAGTGTAGTAGCTTTGATATACAGCTTGTGCCGAGCCTCTAACTGATATTCTAACAAGAAGTCTACTGCAAAGAGAGATAAGAAAACATAGCACTACATATATTGCATCTTGTCAAGATGTGAACTCTGTAATCAATTAGTCACTAACAAAACTGGCCCAGCAAGAAATTGCCTTTGTAAAAGTGGTGCACGACAGATACCCAAGTCTCACACGAATGCAATTTTTGTATAAGGAAATTTGCATAATTACTTCACCCGAGTTCAAATTCCAACTCTCCACAATGATCCAAAATGCACTTACACTGATGTACACCTTCTCCAAAGGTCCCAAAATCGTCATTGTCCTCTTTAATCATTCCCATTTTAGTCATTTAGTCACTTCCGACACTCCTTGTATACAAGAAGCATCAGGGATACTATTTCCTGAGAACTGTCCGCCAGTTATGGCTGTCTTGGGTTCATGTAAGCATAGTATATTTGTCTTTTTGGACATGACTATCTTTACTTAAAATTTCCCTTTGTTTTCTGTAGTTTTAAACAAAAAGCTTGATAGTTGCTTTGCACTATTATTTAGATATAACTCCTTGTCCTCTGAGCTGAATTGTGGTCATTAAGTCGAGGACTATCTTATATTAAATCATGGATCTGGCAAGATTTTTTTTCCAAAATAAGATTGCTAACAATGAAGGCAATCAAAACTAAAAGAAACAGCAGAGAGTTTCCAAGTGCCTTTTACCGTACAGCTATGTAACTGTAGCTATGTATGTTCACCCTCCTTCTTTCTAGATATTAACCTGACAAGGAAGCATTAGGTCATTATCCTAAGATATTGTGGAAACATGCTGGCATGCCAACTGTTGTAATATTATTACTCTGTTAAGGTGACTGGAAATACAAAGTATTCCATGTCATATCTATAATAAGAAGTGTCATCTGGCAAGTGAGCATATAAACTGCTTTGTGGTCTCGGAATTTTTTTTTAGCAATCATCGATTAAATCGACATCTAAAAGCTTCTAGTGTGTGCATCGGCAGACAGAAGATGGCACTATTATACATTTTAGATAAATGCTGTCTCTACAATCACCTCCATGTATGCAGTTGATTTTCAACATTTTACAATGTGGGCTAGAAAGGCCTGGTCAAGGCCCTTTTAGTTCCAGAATGTCCCCTCAGGAAATTTCAAGGCATCAGGGTTGACATCACCTGCCACACCAGAAGCAACTAGATCAGTGGTGGCGAACCTATAGTACGCATGACAGAGGGTACACTCAGAGCTCTCTCTGTGGGCACGGGGGCCGTTGCCCCAGCCCCGCCTCCCCCCACGGCCCCCTCCTCACCAGCAGCCCCTCGGAGGAGATTCGCCCCCAGGCGCAGCCCATGCGAACCAGCGCAGCCAAGGACATGGCAGCCGGGCAGCAGGAACAAGACTCCGCCCTCGTGCCCCATCGCATGCAGATGATGCAGGGCACGGGCAGAAGGCGTGGCCACCATGGCGCTGCTGGGCTGCCTGGTCGATCGGTGGGCCATGGAGACGGTGGGGGGCTCTTTGGGGGCAGGGTGGGGGGCAGAGCAGGGGCGGGGGTGTTTTTTGGTCACTCAGTCTCTAAAAGGTTCGCCATCACTGAACTAGATGGTTAGCTTCCTTAGATCCCGAATTATAACATCTATCCCACTGCAATTCTATGGCTCCATATTATGGTGATTTTATTATTATTATGCATTGTCCACATATCGTGTGTGTGTGTGTGTGTGTGTGTGTGTGTGTGTGTGTGTGTGTGTTTTGATGCTTTATTTAAACTAAATTTGTATATGTGATTGCGTGACCTCTATAGATGCCACATGCTAAATAAATAAATAAACCCTCACACCTTTTCATCTTCCACTCCTCCCATGTTTGCAATATCAGAACCCACTAAATCTGTACAGGCTCCTTTAACACAAAAAAGCAGAACCAGTCTCTTTAAAGCCCAACCGCACTGGCTTCCTTCCTTCTGCTCCCTTAACAATCTCATTCAGTACCCCTGGAGTAGGGGGTCCGTTTGGTTGTTTTCTTGCAGATGTCTCATTACCCAAACTGTGCTAGCACCAAGCACCCCTTCATTTTAACTCTGAGCTATAAATATTCTCCTTTATTGACACCTGGAGAAGTTTGCAAGCTTCCCCAGTTCTCCCGCTTATTCTCTCTATTATCAACTCCTTAAAGCAGGACTTCATCCCAAGTGCTCATCCCTTTAGAATTGGAGTATTTCCAATCCCTTGAGTCTTAATTTATACACACATGAAAATCTCTTCCATAACTTTTATACTGTCTTACAAAGCTCCAATCTCTACACACACACACACACACACACACACACACACACTTCTTGTATTTTGTGGGCAGCATCTTTGAGGGAACTAAAATTCAAAAAACTTTAAAAAGATGTGGCTCCAAACACTCTCCTCCTTTGCTGTAGTTAGTGTGAGGCTGATTTAATCAGGCAGGAAAGCAAGACTTGAATACACTTCTAATCGTACACCACCTATACCTTTGAAATATGAAAGCTGAAAAGAAAGCCAAAATTACAGGACAAGTAAGGCAGGAGTCTGGTCCAATTGCCAATAGTAATAGCATTTAGGTTTATATGCTGCCCCATGGGGCACAGCCCACTCTAAGTGGTTTATAGAGTCAGCATATTGCCCCCAACAATCTGGGTCCTCATTATACTTGTTATGTATCCAAGTCATCTGCATAGCAACAGCCACCAGGGGGCATTGGCCTGGACAGTTTTGGTGGGAAACCTAGTTTCGGCGGAAACCTAGGGCCAACCCCATTGGCTGGTCACCTATCTGGCTGGGTATTTAAGGAGGCCAGGTAGCCCTTGTTCTGGCAGTACGCTACCCCCCCCCCCCAATAAAGAGCTGAACACGTACTCCGGCTGGCGTCTCTTCCTTGCGTCGGACCCACTACATCACAGTGGTGACGAAGGTGGGATTTGCTGCTGACAAGGAGCTGAAGTCACTTGGGGAGCACACCGCACGCTGAAGGAAGGAGGAATCTTCCCTTCCTCCCAACGTGACCGCCAGCCACCGGCCGCCCACACGCCGCAACGACTGATGGGACAATGACACGAGCTGGGCAACCCCGCGGGTTCGACACCCGCCACCCAGAAAAATGGGCCCGGTACCTGTCGCACGTCGAGCTGTACATGAGATTTAACCAAATCTCGGAAGACGGCTCGAAAGCGGCAGCCCTGCTCTGCCTAGGCGGACCAGCACTCATCGAGGTCACCGCAAACCTGTTCGCTCCAGAGGCCATCGATACCGTCTCGTACCTGGACCTCATAGCTAAGCTGAATGCCAATTTCCGGCCCCGCAGATCCAAGCTGGCTGCCCGAGCCCAGTTCAAGAGGAGGAACCAGCGGCCCGACGAGTCTGGGGCCGATTTCATTGCCGCCTTAAGAGAAGCCGCCGTCGCCTGCAAGTTCTCAAATTTGGAGGAGCGGCTACGAGACAGGCTGGTTTGTGGCCTAGAGGACACGAGGCTGCAGAAGCGCCTGTTCGAGAGGGAGGAGGTTTCGCTCCAGGAAGCCCAGGACGCCATCCTGGCCCACGAGGCAGCCTGCGGGGCCGTCCAGGCCATCCAGGAAGCCAACCCCAGTGGCCTGGCAGCCAGCGTCCACCAGCAGGTTGCCTCAGACGAGGGCGGACAGAGCATTAACCTCCTCCAGCGGAAGTCGACCCCTGACCATCAAGGTGGACGCCCAGACAAGCCCAGGCCCTCTAGCAACTCTACCAACCCGCAGAAGTGCACAGGGTGTGGTGGAAACCACGTGCGCAGCCTCTGCAAGTTCCGGTCGGCCACGTGTCGGGCCTGCAAGAAAACAGGCCACATAGCCGCGGTCTGTCGTAGCCGCCACCCCCGAGAGGAGATCCACGAGCTACAACCGGAGGAATCGCCATTCGAAGGTACTGGGGCCCCGACCAAAACACGAATTGGCTATGTTGAGAGCCGGCTGGCCATCCACCACATGGGTAGCCGCCAGCTGCTCAAACCTAAAGTTAGATTAACAATCCGCTTGCAAGGCGTTCCTTGCAGCCTGGAGCTTGACCCTGGATCCACAGTCTCCATCATTTCGGACGAGACCCTTAACTACATTAATGGCCGAAGCAAGCAGCGGATTAAATTACGCCCTTCAAATTTAGCCCTGACCGACTTCCAGAACTCACCAGTCAAGGTAAAGGGGGAGGCCACCATTTCCGTGGGGTTTAAGAGTCGTGAAGAGCACCTGGAGGTAGTAGTGGTAGAGGGCCAGAGAGCCAGCCTAGTCGGCCTAGACTGGTTTCAGGCCCTGGGAATCGCCGTCTCCGGGATCCACCGGATTCAGGGAGAATCCATCAAGGCCATCTGCAAAGAGTTCGCAGACATCTTCGATGGGACGCTGGGCAGGTGCACAGGGCCCCCCATCTCATTCAAACTAAACCCGAACGTTTCCCTCGTTAGGGTCAGGCCGCGGCGAGTTCCCTTCGCACTCAAGCACAAGATCGAGTGCGAACTGGATAAGCTGGTGGTCCAGGGAATCTTAGAGCCCGTAGAGTGGGGGGAATGGGAGACCCCGATAGTCACCCCTCTCAAACCCAATGGGGAGGTAAGGATCTGCGCCGACTACAAATGCTCGGTGAACCGCGCCCTAAACCCGCACGCTTACCCGGTCCCCACAGTCAGCCACGTTCTCGCTTCCCTCCAAGGCAGCGCCATATTTGCAAGGCTCGATCTTGTGCAGGCGTACCAGCAACTCACAGTTACCCGGGCAACGGCTGATGCCCAGACGATAGTGACTCACAGGGGAGCGTTCAGGGTGAATAGGCTGCAGTTTGGGATCAGTGTAGCTCCTGGCATTTTCAAGGAGATCATGGAGAAGACGCTCAGGGGCATCCCGGGGGTTTGTCCCTATTTTGATGACGTCCTGATCGCAGGAGCATCAACGGAGGAACTGGCAGGTAGGCTGAGGAAGGTACTAACCAGGCTGCGCACTGCTGGGCTCAAATTGAAGAGGGAGAAGTGCAGCATAGGGGTCCAGTCCACAAAATTTCTGGGATTCAGGGTAGATGCCAAGAGAATCCACCCCACAGAGTCCAAGGTGAGGGCAATCAAACTGGCACCCACACCCAAGAACAAGGCGGAGCTACAGGCATTCCTGGGCCTGCTTAACGTCTATCACACATTCCTTCCACACAAGGCAGCCATTGCAGAGCCACTTCACAGGTTACTGGACAAGCAGGCAGCATGGGTCTGGACTTCCGTCCACGACCAAAGCTTCAGAGTTTTAAAAGCACTATTGTCGGATAAGTCCACAGTAACCCACTTCATCGAGACAAAGCCCATATGCGTCACATGTGATGCATCCCCTTATGGTGTGGGCGCAGTACTCAGTCACCTCAAGCCTAAAATCCCCATAGCCTACTATTCCAGGACGCTGTCTGGAGCAGAGAGGAACTATGCCCAAATTGACAGGGAAGCCCTGGCAATTGTGGCCAGAATCAAGAAGTTCCATGATTATCTGTATGGCAGGGAGTTCACTGTCTACACAGACCACAAGCCCCTGCTAGGCCTATTCACCACGGACAAGCAGACCCCCCAAATACTGTCCCCCAGAATGCTCCGGTGGTCCATCTTCCTTGCAGCTTACAATTGCAAGCTGGTGCACAAGTCAGGGAAGGAGATGGGCCACGCAGACGGCCTAAGTAGGCTACCCATAGACACCACTGAGCCAGACCCAGCACCAGCAACACAAATCCTAGCCTTGCAGGAACTATCAGAATGCCCAGTACATGTCAAGGACATTGCAACCAGCACAGCTGCTGACAACATCATGAGCAGGGTACTCTCATGGGTTTGCACGGGGTGGCAGGACAAGTCTCCGGGGCCTGATTTCCAGGCCTATTTCACCAGGCGACACGAGCTCTCCACGCACCGGGGTTGTCTCCTTTGGGGAAGCAGGGTCATCATTCCCACCGCAGTCAGGGGCAGGGTATTGGAATCCTTACACGAGGGACATCCGGGGGTGGTCAGGATGAAGGCACTGGCCAGAAGCTACCTCTGGTGGCCAGGGCTAGACAAGGACATTGAGGAACGGGTCAAGGCCTCTTATACATGCCAGAGATCCAGGCCAGAGATGCCTCACGCCCCAGTGCACAGGTGGGAAGCCACACACACACCCTGGTCCCGCATTCACATCGACTATGCAGGGCTGTTCCAGGGCCAACTGTTCTTAGTGGTAGTGGACAGCCACTCAAAGTGGTTGGAGGTAGTCCCTGTCCCCAACACGACCTCAGCAAGGACAATCCAGGTGCTCAGAGCCCTCTTTGCCACACACGGTCTCCCCGACGTAATTGTGTCTGATAACGGGCCTCAGTTTACCGCTACTGATTTCCAGGCATTCTTGAAGGCGAATTGGATTAGGCACGCCACCTCCGCGCCCTTTCATCCATCGACTAACGGGCAAGCTGAACGGATGGTAAGGACGACCAAGGACGCACTCCGGCGCATCATCAGCGGGGACTGGCATCACAGACTGGCGAAATTTCTACTTGCCCAACACACTACACCATGCGTTGCTACCGGAAAGAGCCCAGCAGAACTTCGATGGGGACGGCGTCTCATCACCAAGCTGGACCGATTACACCCGGACTGAGTAGCAGCAGAGACGGAGAGGCCACCATCATCATCATCATCATCATCACCAATACACAGGGTTCTCAACGTGGGGAACCTGGTCTGGGCAAGGAACTACGGGGCAGGGCATCCATGGATTCCGGGGACAGTGGTTGAGAAAACTGGACCCCTCTCTTACATCGTGGGGGTGGAGGGGGACAGACACATAAGGTGACACATCGACCAGCTCAGAGGAATGTTTCCTGAGTGCACCACACACGCCCAACAGGAGAGCCACACCTCCTGCAACCGGCTCTGCTCAACCCAGCACAGAGGCTTCACGAGCCGTCTGTCCAAGTCCAGGGCCAAGCCACACCCAGACGGTCCACCAGGCCCCACAGAACACCTGCCTATTTAGCGGACTATGTGTGCAAGTGACCTTTCAGTAGTTGAATGGGCATCGGCACATTGTATATAGTTGTGCATGCATACAGTGGTAATGTGGTTCTTCTCTAAGGGGGGTGTTATGTATCCAAGTAATCTGCATAGCAACAGCCACCAGGGGGCATTGGCCTGGACAGTTTTGGCGGGAAACCTAGTTTCAGCGGGAAACCTAGGGCCAACCCCATTGGCTGGTCACCTACCTGGCTGGGTATTTAAGGAGGCCAGGGAGCCCTTGTTCTGGCAGTACGCTACCACCACCACCCCAATAAAGAGCTGAACACGTACTCCGGCTGGCGTCTCTTCCTTGCGTCGCACCCACTACATCACAATACTGACTTTGGAAGGATAGAAGGCTGAGTCAATCTTGAGCCCCATCAGGATCAGACTGCAGGCTGTGGGCAGTTAGCTTGCCATACAGCTAGACCTCGACTTACGGCCAGAATTGACCCCAAAATTTCTGTTGCTAAGTGAAATGTTTGTTGAGTGAATTTTCCCCCATTTCACGACCTTTCTTGCTAATAACACGGTCGTTAAAAGAATCTGGTTTCCCCATTGACTTTGCTGCTCAGAAAGTTGCCGAAGCTGATCATATGACTCCGGGACACTGCAAATGTCATAAGTGTGAGTAAGTTGCCAAGCATCTGAATTCTGATCGTGTGGACACAGGGATACTGCAAAGGTCACAGGTGTGAAAAATGGTCATAAGTCCCTTTTTTCAGGGCCGTTGTAACTTCAAATGGTTACTAAATGAACTCTTGTAAGTCGAGGACTGGTTGTACCGCATTCTAACTATGCTGGCTGGGGAATTCTGGGAGTTGAAGTCCACAAGTCTTACAGTTGCCAGGTTTGGCATCTCTTGTGATATAGAATCATTCAAGGTGATTTGGGGTGCATTTGTGTGGGTTATGTATGAAGCTGGGAGAAACTTGCCTTTTAGAGACCTCCTATTTCCATTCCCACCATTAGTTGGGGGTGAGGGGAAAGAAATTTACAAATTAAAGGAGAAAAACTAGCTATTTTGCTGCCAAGTAGAACACCCCTTAAAGTCAGTAATTTCCAAAGCTGTCATCACCAAAAGGAAGCCAATAAGATTATGTTTCCAGATTCTTTACCTAGTTTTTAAAGCTTTTGTAGGCTACCCGTTTTGACCTTCAAAGAGGATTTTTTTTTCTCTCTACTATAGGCATCTTATACATACACCTGTGAATTCTAATAACAACCAGATGATTCTAGAAGTGAGTGAATCATTGTGTCAAATCTTCAAATGCCTCCCATTTTCCTTCCAGCTGATATTCATTCTTTCACTTTAAGGTCGTACATTAAGTCCTTCCCATGCCTTTTCTCATTATTTTCTCCACATCTTTTCTTCCTATAATTAAATTTTCTTAGTAAGCTTTCCAAGATCTGTGTTTTCTGTTAGTATTACCTCTTCAAAATCCTAAACCTCTCTAGCTTGAATCTGCTAATACCCAACCTATCTTCAGAATATAAAATCCAAAGGAAGCTGCTAAGTCAAGAACTAAAAGATTATCTGTCTTGTCTGTCTATGCCAGGGGTAGGCAACCTTGGTTCTTTTATGACTCATGGACTTCAACTCCCAGAATTCCTAAGCCAGCCATGCTGGCTCAGGAATTCTGGGAGTTGAAGTCCATGAGACTTAAAAGAGCCAAGGTTGCCTACCCGTGGTCTATGCCTTAATCAAAGGGACTACTTGGGACAGTGAGTATTTTGATTCTCATACACATAAAGTCAAATTATATTCAGTAAAGATTACAGGAAATATTTTTTCCCATAACATGAAGTAAATTATGTTCAGAGAGTGAGTGATTGGTCCATAGTCGAAGTAATATGTAGGAAACTAGGAATTTTGAAAATGATTCACTTTAATAAAGCATAAATAATAATAGAGAAAACATAAAAATAAAAGCAAAAGAGTCTTACTACACCCAAGGCCAGAGATAAGAGCTGTAACATAAAAGCTTCTCGCTACAGCAGAGGTGAAAAATGTATTCATATAGATATATGCTAAATCTTTTTTGGGTAAGCACCCTTTTATTTTGAAGAGAGAATAAAACAGAAAGAATGTTAAGTTTTTTGGGAGAAACCAAGATTTCTAGAAACATTCCTTTTGCACTCTGGACTGTTCGCTGGCTTAGTATGACAGAATATGTTTTCATTTCGATAATAAGAAGTTACTCATTCTATTCTTCTTCATTTCAGGATCTGAGCAGTCAAATCAGGCCTGCTTATTCCTTCTCTTCCTCAAGCAAAGGAAGGAGTGTGTGAGAGGTTTTTTTTAGCATAATAATCAGAGATAGTCAAGCTGCTGTCAATCACTGTGACAAAAGGCCCTGCTGAAGAGATTGACAGCAGCAGGATGTAACTTGAAAACTAGAATTACCAGTTATTCAGTATCTCAGATTTAGAATTGTTTTTGGTAGCGTTTTTCCCCCCACATTAAATACCAGGACATTCTAGAGCATTTTCAGGGCTATAAAATTTCTAGCCAGAAATTTTAAGCAAAAAACTGCAAGAAATGAACAACAGCAGCAAACTTAACAGATTTCTCTTTTGCTAAAATACCTGCTGAATCAACTGTTTACTTGAAGACATCACTGAAGATAGCATATAAGTAGTCCTCAACTTATGACCATTGTTTAATGACCATTTGGTGTTATGACAGTCTTGGATAGGTTGTTTTACAAACCATAAAGCACTTCCAGACTTTGTAAAATGTCACACCACGCCCTCCTGTGGTCACATGACTGCATTTGAGTTGCTTGGCAACTGGTCACATTTACCACTGGTTGCAGCATCCCAGGATCACATAACTGTGATTTGCAACTTTTTTTACTCGTTTCTGGTATTTTGTGTTAGTTTCCAACAAAATATGCCTACTTAGGAAATTGGAGTTGGATTTATGAATTCAGGTAGTCCTCGACTTACAACAGTTCATTTAGAGACCGTTCAAAGTTACAACAGCACTGGAAAAAGTGACTTATGACCATTTTTCATACTTATGACCGTTGCAGCATGCCAATGATCACATGATTTACATTTTAGAGATCAAGTGCCCAAACTGCAACCCAAAACCCACTTATGTATTGTCAGGTGCCAGGGGGCATGGCCCATTGGGTGGGTGTGGCCCATTGGGTGGGTGTGGCCCATTGGGTGGGCATGGCTGCAGTGGTAAGGGCAGACTGGGTAGGACTAAAGTTCAATCAATCAATTCCAAATTTGTGAATCTTCCCCCCCCCCCCCCGCAATAAGTTGAAATTGATTGATTCATTGATTGAAACTTTTTTTCTCCACATGGCAGTGGAGGCCTAAAGCGAAAAGGTTTTATAAAACCCAGCTGAAGGCCTAGGACTGTGGCAACAGTGCATGTGCCCACAGAGAGGGCTCTGCATGCCACCTGTGGCACACGTGGCATAGGTTCGCCACCACAGGTATATAGCATCATACCACGAATTTCCACATTATTTTAAAATCTGTGATCGATACTGAATTGAAATAAGCTCTAATTTCCCCAAAATTTACTTCTTTATGGGGAAAAAAACCCAATTACTATTTTCGTGTCTTTCCTCTTGTAATTGCTCTGCAAAGTGATTTCTGTTTTTCTAGCTCATTTTCAAGTTCTTTGTATTTTCTTTAACCTTCTGTTGGTGTTAGTTTTGCTATAGAATGGTCAAAAGTTGCAGTTTTACTCTTCTGTATTACTCTTGTATCATTTTGCAGCACCTTCAGTGTCCCCTGCTTCCATTATCTTGAAAAACAAATCCAATGAATTTCTTTGTGAAATCTCCCCATGGAGGCTGTAAATCACTAAATAAATACAGGAATCATTTTTTCCCCCAGTAAAACCTCCACAGGTGAAACAGAAAGACTCTAATTATTAGTGATGATTGATTTTTAATTAAATCATTCTTGAGCTCAGCAAATGTACACTTTCATACTGACTCAGAACTTGGGAAGTCTGATATAGTAAGCTTACAAAGCACTGTGCAGAATCAGCAAAATGAGTAACCATAGGCCCACTCCAGCTGTGAACTAAGAGTATGTAGGAATTAGACAAAGATCATTACGAAGCAACTTTAACCAATTGTGGAAATACATTTATCTGAAATACAACATACCTGGGACTCTGCCTTTTCGGCATATTGGAATTAGGTCATCAGCTAGAAAACAAGTCAAGTACTTGGTAAATCTCAGAGAAGGTGTGGCCCTCCAAATAAACAACTCATGAGGTCAATAACCTTGCCAAAAGCTTATTCACCTCAACTTTGCCAAAATGGTTATTAAACCTTTCCAAATATCACCTACTTTAGAAATGATAGATCAAATCACTCACAGAAATTTTCAGTTTCTAAATTTATCAGCCGCTTTTGTTGCTGTTGTTGTTCTGCCTATGTCACCTTACTAGTTCGGTGGTCAGAACTATTATTATAGTTCCAGAGTCCTGATTTCTTATTAGATTTCAGCTCTCTTTCCTTTGGGTTTCTCCCTATCCACCCATCTTTGAGTCAACACCGAACAATGCCATGCCTAAAACTTGCCAATCCCTATGTTTGAATTATTGCCAAATTGCATTATTGTATCTGGATTTCCAAATGAGGCAGTCATTATAGGTAAAGTGGCTGATTTCTCCACTGGCTGTGCTGCTCTCTCTCTTCAGTGCATCAGTAGCTTCTAAAGAAAACATCCACCCCTGGGTGCGCTGAATCGTCAATGGGCGGACTGAGTCTGGCTTTTCTTGTCTGGATAATCTGACCTTCCTTGCATACTATATTTGAGCATCTATAAAAGTAAAGGTTCCCCCGCACATGCGTGCTAGTCGTTTCCGACTCTAGGGGCCGGTGCTCATCTCCATTTCAAAGCCAAAGAGCCAGGGTTTGTCCGAGGACGTCTCCGTGGTCATGTGGCCGACATGACTAGATGCCAAAGGCGCACGGAACGCTGTTACCTTCCCACCATAGTGGTCCCTATTTTTCTACTTGTATTTTTATGTGCTTTCGAACTGCTAGGTTGGCAGAAGCTGGGACGAGTAACAGGCGCTCACTCTGCTACGCGGCACTCAGGATTCGACCCGCCAAACTGCCGACCTTCTGATCGACAAGCTCAGCGTCCTAACCCACTGAGCCACCACGTCCCTTATTTGAGCATCTACCTTCCCTTTAATCCTACTAATTTTCTGTAGCGTGTTCAACACTGACAAGTCGCAAACAACCACGTCTGTTTATTTGGAGCAATGGGGGCGATTTAAATTTACCAAAACAAGGAAAGTAGCAAAGAGACATCTGGTTCACCATCCCTTATTATTTTATGGTAAATTTGGCAGTACTGGGCTTTTAAAACAGCTTGCACCAGCAAAAGTACAGGACCCTGATCACTTCCCACAGGCATGAAGACATGATATAATTCTCTATCTGGTTCCAACCCATTGGGAGGGCAACTTTTGCCCACTGCTTTGTGCTACATATCAAAAGTAGTGTCTTTCCGAATGGCACAAAACGATTGTGTCCAGTTGGCTCCGTGTGCTTCATTTCATTGCAAAAAAAGCACTCTTGCTTCTCTGATTTTCACAGTTCACCTGTGGGGGTAGCATACAATTTAATATAGCATGTGAATAAACAAGTAACTGATACCTATTGTTCTCATGAACATCAGTTATACCCAACAGCTTTAAGTAGTAGTATATTTTCCAAGACTCTTAAGATCTTTTCACATAAAATAAGCTATGAGATTTTATGAAATAACCTCATATTCAAGATACAACAGCCATAATATTTTGAGAAAGCCCTTATTATACCAAGGAAACTCCAAATATACTACATCCCTATAGCATATACAGTATGTTGCTGGGATGCTCAACAAAGATCTTTTAAATGACACTGAATTATAAGCAAAAATTTAAACAGCAGTACAGAAGACTTACAGCATACCTGATCATTTTAATGCCAGCCATCACCCTGGAAAAAAAAAAGATTTGGTTTAGTTGGAAAATTCTTTTAAAATTGTTGTGCGTCTAGCTGCCCTCATCGCGTCCGCAGATAATAGCCCGGCCGCCCTGTTTAGGGTGATTCACTCCCTTCTTAATCAGGAGGTGAGGGAGGAGCCCTTGCAGGGTCGGGCCGAGGAGTTTAGTCATCATCTGACGGACAAAATCGCTCAGATCCGGGCCGGTTTGGACTCTGACTGGGCAGAGTCTGACGTGGAGGAATCGGACGGTCTTGAGCATGTTATCTGGACTGAGTTTGAAACTGTTTCCCCTGATGATGTGGACAGGATTATGGGGAGGCTGAGCTCCACCACCTGTTTACTGGACCCGTGTCCCTCCTGGCTGAATTTATGCAGCTCAGGAGGAGACACGAAGCTGGTTCCAGGCAGTAATATCTGCCTCTTTGAGTGAGGGTGTCTTCCCCGCCACTTTGAAGGAGGTGGTGGTGAGGCCCCTTCTCAAGAAGCCTGCCCTGGACCCAGCGATTTTAAATACCGGTAATTATCGTCCGGTCTCCAACCTTCGCTTTTTGGCGAAGGTTGTTGAGAGTGTGGTGGCGCATCAGCTTCCTCTGTTCCTGGAGGAAACTGATTACCTTGACCCGTACCAATCGGGCTTCAGGCCCGGGTACAGCACGGAGATGGCATTGGTCACGCTGGTGAATGATCTCTGGCGGGCTCGGGACAGGGGTTGTTCCTCTGTCCTAGTCCTATTAGATCTCTCAGCGGCTTTTGATACCATCGACCATGGTATCCTACTGCGGCGTCTCAGGGGGTTGGGAGTGGGAGGCACCATTTTACAGTGGTTCTCCTCCTATCTCCTGGGCCGCTCGCAGTCGGTGTTGACGGGAGGGCAGAGATCCGCCCCGAGGACTCTTGTTTGTGGATTTCCTCAGGGGTCAGTTCTCTCTCCCCTCCTGTTCAACATCTATATGAAGCCGCTGGACGAGATCATTCGTGGTTTCGGGGTATCATCAGTATGCTGATGATACCCAACTTTTTTTCTCCACCCCGAACCAACCTAGCGATGCCCTCACCATGATGTCCCATCGCCCGGATGCAGTCCGGGTCTGGATGGGGAGAAACAGGCTTCGTCTCAATCCTGCCAAGACTGAGTGGCTGTGCGTACCGGCATCTTGGGTTAACCAGTCTATTCCACCTTTAATGATGGGGGGTGAGGTGTTACCCCCTGTTGATAGGGCTCGCAACTTGGGCATCCTCCTGGATTCACGGCTCAGTTTTGAAGATCATATAGGAGCCGTGACCAGGGGGGCCTTTGCCCAGGTTCGCCTGGTGCACCAGTTGCGGCCCTATCTGGACCGAGATGCCCTACGCACAGTCACTCATGCGCTCATGACCTCCCAGTTGGACTACTGCAATGCTCTCTACATGGGGCTGCCCATGAGGACCACTCGGAGGCTTCAGCTGGTGCAGAATGCAGCCGCGCAAGTTGTGATGGGGGTTTCCCGATACTCCCATGTAACACCTCTGCTCCGCAAGCTGCATTGGCTTCCGGTTGCCCTCCGGGTGAGATTCAAGGTGCTGGTGATGACCTATAAAGCCCTAAATGGCTTGGGTCCGGGATATTTGAGGGAACACCTGCTGCTGGCATCAAGCTCCCTTCGTCCTGTGCGCTCCCACAGGGAGGGCCTTCTCAGGGTACCGCCGGCAAAAGATTGCCGGCGGGTAACACCCAGGGGGAGGGCCTTCTCTGTGGGTGCACCTGCCCTTTGGAACCAGCTGCCCGTAGAGCTCAGGACTGTCCCTGACCTTTGTTCATTCCGCCGGGACCTGAAGACCTGGCTCTTCGAGCTTTCCGGCCAGGACTGAGAATTTTAATTTTAATTTTATTTTAATTGGGTTTTAATTGGAGTTTAATAGGGGTTTTATTTTATTCAAGGACTAAATTTAATTATTTTAATTGTTCTTAACTTTTGTAATTTGTATTATTTTAAATTCCTTGTGAACCGCCCTGAGTCCTACGGGAGAAGGGCGGTATATAAGTCCAATAAACATAAACATAAACATAAACCATCTCATAACCTTTGAAGAATTCCTGGTAACAATTAGTCAGTAATGATGTGCTTACCCTTTATCTACTGTAGTGAGACAACTATATCGAATCTTGTAATTTGTCTTATACAAAATGTTGTATTAGCGGTGGGTTGATATACAGAGCTTTGGCATAACAATAAATATATGTTATACAGCCACCATTATATAAGCCTTACCACTAGCGAAAGGAAGGCAAAGCCTGGGGCAGTTTCACACAGGCTATTTATACCAGTGTGACAGCAAGCAGAGAAAATTGGGGTTTGATTTTATGCTTGCACCTACCTATCAGTGTACAGGAGACAATTCTCCTCTACAATAATACATTATATTTTAAACATGAGCTCATTCTATCACATTCATGTACATTTTATTACCCCTGAGACACTATTAAAAATGTCCCAATCCAAGCAGGTCTATGATATACTAATGAATATCATTTTCACCAAACATCAAGGGTTATCCTTTATTACATTAAAAGTAATGGTCCTGATATATAAGAATACATCGTAAATATATCTCCTCTCTGTTCTTTCTACCATAAGGCATTTCACTAGGACTAGAAGTACTAACTATTATGTGATTTTAGAAGGTAAAAGCGCAACACTTTTACAGAAAAGTGCTATGGTTTAAATCCATTTGAGAGCTATAACATCTGAGCCACCTGATTAGCCTTAATACTTTTGAACAAGCATAGGTTCTTTATACATGCTCTGGAGATTTATTCTTACTTTACTAATATCTCCCTAAAGCACATAATTTAAAATAATATGATCTGCGTTAAATCGCATTGTTTTCAAATATAGTTGATTTGCTTAAGTTACAGCAAGAGTGGGAAACTGTAGTCCTGTCACACACACCCAAGGTCATGCTGATTATGGCTGATGAGAATAAAAACACAGTGACAACTGGAAGCCAACACATATCTAACCCTAGGCTACAATCTCGGCCTAATCAGCCTCCTATAGTTCTTAAAAAGGTAAAGGTTCCCCTGCACATGCGTGCTAGTCATTTCCAACTCTAGGGGCCGGTGCTCATCTCCATTTCAAAGCCGAAGAGCCAGCACTTGTCCGAGGACGTCTCCGTTGTCATGTGGCCGACATGACTAGACACCAAAGGCATTACCTTCCCACCGTAGTGGTCCCTATTTTTCTACTTGCATTTTTACGTGCTTTCGAACTGCTAGGTTGGCAGAAGCTGGAACAAGTAACAGGTGCTCACTCTGTTACGCAGCACTCAGGATTCGACCTGCCAAACTGCCGACCATCTGATCGACAAGTTCAGCATCCTAACCCACTGCGTCCCTTTTCCTATAGTTCTTAGGGCACCGAAAATATATTTTCAGGACATACTGAAGCACAGTAAAGGAACTCATGTTTTAGCCTAGTAGCATTGTGCACATTTAGTCCATGAGGTTCATTTATGGTTCAACATGTTGTGCAAAACCAGAAAATTAGGTTGCTTAAACCTTGGGTGTGGTATAGAAACATGTTCCTAATGTACCTATGAGTTCCATTTCAGATGGCATCCTGGAAAATAGAGTATTAATTCAAACAGGAAACTACCTCCCACTTTTTTTAACAAATAACTCAAGGCAGCTAACATACCTAATACTTCTGCCTCCTATTTTCTCCACAACAACAATCCTGTGTGGTAGGTTGGGCTGAGAGAGACTAACCCAGTCACCCAAAGGGGCTTTCATGGTGGGATTAGAACTCTAGAGTTCCAAGTGTCTCTTCTACTGTACTTTACAATTTTGCTTTTGCCTAATGCACTTCCCTCTACCCAAAATTAATTGCTGATTTTGCAACTATAAAGACTGTAAAGAGGGGGGTGGGAATTGTGATCTTCCTCACAGCATCACTCAATACTAGCTGGGACTAATGGGTGTTATATCAGCCATATCAAGATGGACTTAGTTCTTCAGCCTTGCTTTGTTCTCTCTTAATCAGGAACCATCAAGCGTTATACAAGTAAAAAGCAGGTCTAAGTTATAGCTGGGACGTGTTTTTAAAATGAGGAATAACACTAATCTTCATCCCTTTGCTTTTTTATTCAAGATGTCATCCCACACCTATGACTAATTTATTAAAAATACTATTTTATCTTGATTCCAAACTGCAGAGCTTATTGGCATAACATCTGGTCTACTTTTCTTTTCATTGGTGATAGAACTTAGTTGACCTTGAAAAAGCTAAGGTATAATCATCATCTTAAGGGTTGTTTTCTAAATACCTTGCAACAGTTCAAATGTTGAAATAAGGAGGCGGGCATACTGAAGGTGGTGGAGGCTGGGGTTTGGAAATCCATACTTAGCTTCTGATTATCTCTTTACCAATAGAATTAGCCCCACTAATTGCTAGTGGACATCATCAACATGAAAGAAAACTTCAGAGGAAAATCTTTAAATGGATTATCTCCTGCCTATTGACTTTAGGATAATAGGATATAGTCAGATTAAAACTGCCATAAAGGAATACAAAATGAACAGAGACTGCTCAGAGGCCCAAATTTTTTTAAGACTGAAAGTTTATAATAGTATCTGCTTTCTAGCTAACATTTTTTGGGGGGAGTGGTGGGGAAACGAGTCAGTCTTGACTCCAGATACAATTGCCCATACAGTTTTTTTAGCAGCATTTTTCACAAGCAGTTAACCCTTGCCTTCTTTCTAGGGTGAGAGAGAGTGACAGGCTGAAAGTCAACCATCTGGTTTTGTGCTTAAGGCAGGATTAGAATTATTGTTTCCTATAAACACTACACCAAACTGGCTGCAAAGGGGCCTGAACATCAATGCATTTTAATGCCTACTTCTGAACAAGGACTGTTCCATTACCCACAGTGCAGCTATGTTCTTTGAAGGAGCAGATAAAATACACTGGAAATCTGATAGCCAGGAAGCATGAATTGGGCCAGAAATGCTTGATATTTCAATTTTGATAGTTCCTGGATATTTGGATTTATAGTTTAAAACCTAAGTAAGGTGTAGCTATTACTTTAACCTGTTTAAATATTACTTTAGGGCTTTGATTAGGCTAATAAATGTTATGAGCCCAGATCAGATGGTCAGGATGTTATCAGAATGGATAACCACTGTATGACCTGCCAGTACATTCTATAGCCGTAGTGGCGAACCTATGACATGTGTGCCACAGGTGGCACACAGAGCCCTCTCTGTGGGCACACGCGCTATTGCTCCAGTCCTAGGCTTCAGCTGGGTTTTATAAAACCTTTTCACTTTAGGCCTCCACTGCCGTGTGGGGGGAAAAAAGGTTCAATCAATCAATCAGTTTCAACTTCTCATGGGAAAAAAAAGATCTCAAAAAGTTGGAACTGATTGATTGAACTTTTTAGTCCCACCCAGTCTTCCGTTACCACCACAGCCACGCCCACACAATGGGCCATGCCCACCCAATTGGCCACACCCACCCGGCACCCAATGATACATAAGTGGGTTTTGGGTTACAGTTTGGACACTTGGCCTCTAAAAGGTTCTCCATCACTGTTCTATAGTGTACTGGAGTCTGGGAAGAAACCTCAAGACTGACCACGGAAGCGCTACAAAGATGCTATGAAAGAAACCCTAAGCCAGTGTGACAAACCTCTGGTGAGCCCTATGCTATCTTCATTGGCTTTGAAGACAGGCAGTACCAAATTCCTAACAGTGAAGACTATTAACCTGTGGAACAGCTTGCCTTCAGAAATCGTGGGTGCTCCATCACTGGAGGTTTTAAAGAAGAGACTGGACAGTTACTTGTCTGAGATATTATAGGTTCTCCTCCTTGAGCGGGGGACTGGACTAAAAGACCTCCAACGTCTCTTCCAACTCTATTTTATTCTATTCTATTCTAATTAAAAATATTGATAGAAACCCATGAGGGGCATAACAGTATAATACTCACAATTACTACAACAATGGACTTTCAGTGTGCCCACTATGCTAGGCTCTGCCTTTCCAGACTGGGCCTGCAAAGGGACCTCCTTTCTCCACATATGAACTGCACAACAATGTGTGTCCTTCAAACCCGAAGGACTAACATATATTTTAGAGTTACAGACCTATTTATATAGAGTTCTTAGTTTTATACAGCTATAGACCTACCTAGTTGTAACAGTTTTATCAGCTTTAAGCACATGGCTATTTTATAGTAAAATATAAATTTAATAAGTCTATGAACATTCAGTACTAACTAATTTTAGTTACAGATCTTAATCTCAAGATATTTCTGGTAAAGACATTATGTAGATTCTTGTAGTTACTTCACAAATCTTAACCTCAGATGTTGTTGTTAGTTGCGAAGTCGTGTCCGACCCATCGCGACCCTATGGACGACGTTCCTCCAGGCCTTCCTGTCCTCTACCATCTTCTGGAGTCCATTTAAGCTCACGCCTACTGCTTCAGTGACTCCATCCAGCCACCTCATTCTCTGTCGTCCCCTTCTTCTCTTGCCCTCAATCTTTCCCAGCATTAGGCTCTTCTCCAGTGAGTCCTTCCTTTTCATTAGGTGGCCAAAGTATTTGAGTTTTAGCTTCAGGATCTGGCCTTCTAAAGAGCAGTCAGGGTTGATCTCCTCTAGGACTGACCGGTTTGATCGCCTTGCAGTCCAAGGGACTCGCAGGAGTCTTCTCCAGCACCATAGTTCAAAGGCTTCAATTCTTTGGCGCTCAGCCTTTCTTATGGTCCAACTTTCACTGCCATTCATTGCAACTGAGAAGACCATAGCCTTGACTATACGCACTTTTGTTAACCTCAGATACCTTATAACAAATGCATACCGGGTTATTTAGAATGTGTATTTATAATACAGAAATATAACTTTCTGATTATTATTTTTTATTTACAGCTTATGCTGCTCAAACCCTCAAGCAAGACCGATTGAAATGTCTATGCACTTGGATCCTAGAATACAATGGCAAAGCACTTCTGAACAATGTCGCCAAGAAACCGCATGGACTTGTCCGCAAAAGACAATTTGAAGACACACGAAAAAGATTTGTAAGTAATGTAAAAAAAAATGCTGCAAAACCGTTTCATATTATTGCCCAGAAAAACCACACGGATGCAGCCATGTAATCCCCAAGAGGTAGGTAAAATGAGGACCCAGATTGTTGGGGGCAATTAAGCTGACTTTGTAATAATGCCGCTTGGGGTGTGTGTGTGAAAGCCCTAATAAGCAGGCATATACATAGAATGAAGGCTACTGCTAAGCTTGTAAGCCGCCCTGAGTCTTCGGAGAAGGGCGGGATATAAATGGAATTACAATAAATTAAAAAAATAAATAAGAGCGGTGGCATTTGGGTTTAAAGGAGCACTTTTTTTTTAAGCCTGAAAAAGATCTTGTATTTTGCTTGTTGCTAAAAAAAAAAAAGGCAGCCTCAGCAGATGGCAGCACCTGGCAAACTTTTAGTCTCCGAAACTGAGCAAAATCAGAGCTGCTTAAGCTTGGATGCTGGAAGAGGTCCAGGGAATCACAAGGCTCTAGGCCAGCGTTTCCCAACCTTAGGAACTTGAAGATGCGTGGACTTCAACTCCCAGAATTCCCCAGCCAGCATAGCTGGCTGGGGAATTCTGGGAGTTGAAGTCCACGCATCTTCAAGTTCCTAAGGTTGGGAAACGCTGCTCTAGGCTAGGCTGGGAAGTTGGGGAAGGAAGCATCCAGGAAGGCAGCGATGGCCAAGAAGCGTTACCAAGGAGAGAGGCTCACGGAGGTACTCGGAGTCGACTATCTAATAAAGGCCATCCTGCAGCTGCGGGTGAAGGGATTTCGCTCCCTCCAGCAGTCCCGCAGTTTTAAAAGCCGAAGCCCCGGGTTGAACGTGCAATAGGAAAGAGGGGGCGGGGAAAGCGCGGCCCACCCGCAACAGCAGAAAAGCCTCCAGGCTTCCGACGGCAATCGAAAAATTGTGCGAGCTCTAGGGGGCGGGGCCAAAGGTTAGCCCCGCCCACCCCAAGTCCCGTCGACTCCTGGCGGGCGAGATTTGCCGGGCGCGTGAAGTCGGGCTTTCCTCCAGGCTCGCGGCAAGGCAGGCGCCCGCCCGAACTCCCCCTTCTGTGGCTCCGCGGGAAGCCGCCTCAACCCGCGCCACGGCGACGCTGGCAGCCTCGGCCTCAAAGCCCTGACCTCTCTTTCGCCCGCCCGCCCGTCAGCCAGCCAGCCAGGCCGGCGTGAAACTTGCGGAGCTTCATCCCGCGCGGCCCGTGTGGTCCTTTCCCGGCGGCCGGCGGAGGCTGGCAGGAGGATGACGTCACCGGATCAGGCTGACCGGCAATGGGCGCCATTTTGAAACCCCCGAACCTCCGGCGGCGTCGGCGCTGGCTGTGGCGGCAGCCGCAGCAGCAGCTCCTCCAGCAGCGGCGGCGGAGGCGCTTGTAGCGGCTTTTCCACCCGTCCCGGTTGATTCTTCTTCCGTTTTGCCGGCTTTTGCAGCCGGCGGTCTCCGCCAGGCACACGCCGCGCAACATGGCAGGTAAGGGGCACCACGCGTGGTGGCGGCGGCATTGGCGGCCGTCCTTGCCTCGGGCGGGCGGAGGCAGGCCCGGGGCTCGCAGGTGGCCTTGGGAGGGTCCGAGCGGAGTCTGGGCGACCCCCGCGGTGATGGCCTGGGCCTGGCCGGCTTGCGGGCCTCTTCGGCGGCCGGAGAGGCCGAGAGGCTCGGGCAGGCTCGGTCCGTGCTCACGGCGCTTTCCATCTCCAGCAGGGGTGGCCGGAGGCGTCGGCGTCGGCGTCGGCAACGATTTCCAGTGGTGCTTCTCCCAGGTGAAGGGAGCGATCGACGAGGACGTGGCGGAAGGTAAGTAAATGCGGCGTCGCCAATAACCCTGGCGCCTGCCAGGCCGTCCCAGGCCGGCCTTTGGTTTTTTCTCTCTCCCTTCTCCTCCCTCCGTCCCAGGCTCTTCTCCACCTCCCCGCAGGTGGCATCTTCGGGGCGGCCCTTTGGCTTTTCCGGCAGGTGGCTGAAATAGGTTTGTTGTTTTTTTTGCCTCCGTTTCTTTCCGAGTAGAATGCTTGTTTTTTTTCCCCTCCCCATTCCCAGGCGATACTTCAACCTTCGGAGATGGTTTAAGTCCAGGACCACATGATGGGGTGGGTGGGAATGTGCCTTATTTCTTCAGCAAGCGAAGAGACGGTGCCGCTTCGCTAGCACTGATGTTACCTAGTTGGGGGTAACGAAACGTCTGCAAGAAAAGCTCAAGAGAGCATCAAGGATCCCCTCGTGTCAGCCTTGAACTATAAATATTCTCCTTTATTATTACTATGCTGCTTGGCGGTGGCAGCCAGTGTTGGGTGCGGAGCTGTAGGAAGTCGTAGCCTTTTCTGAGTGGGTGCCTTCATGGTGAATGCAGCATGATTTATACCAGGGGTCTTCAAACTCGGCCCTTTTACGACTTGCGGACATCAACTCCCAGAATTCCTCAGCCAGCGTGCCTGGCTGAGGAATTCTGGGAGTTGAAGTCCGTAAGTCGTAAAAGGGCCGAGTTTGAAGACCCCTGATTTATACAATCCTAGCTGCAATAAGAACTATGTCCAGAGAGATTTGCAGGCTTTTTGGAACTCCCATTTTTCTGAAGAGCCTAAACGGGGAGGGATTATGAGAGATGCTGTCCAGTAGCCTCGGCCACTTGAAGCCTTTGCAAACTTTTTATCAATCTGTCAATACAGGAGTGCCTGCTTATTTTTGTATAATTCTTTCCCCATACCTCCGGTCCATGGGAAAAGAGTAGGGATGGATGCAGGGTCTGACTTGAGTTGCTGCCATCTCTCTACAAAAAAGCTTTTTTATGTTCTGGAGAAATGACACTAGTATTGGAAAGAAAGAAGAATGCAGGAGTGATTAGAATAGCTGTCAGTATTTCCTGGTTTTAATTGATAATGCAGCTCTTTGGTTTTAATGTAATGATTAAAACATGAGACTCTTTCTGGCAATGCAAAATTTTTACTCTTAGTACGTTGATTAAGCTGAATCATTTTGTAGCAACAATAACCTTTACCTGCATTATTAATTTAGCCTCTAACATATGCGAGAGACATAATTAACTAAATTCATTGAGATTTATTACCTGGCAAATTTACTTAGAATAGCAGGCAAAATTACTGCTTCAGGTTCTCAACTGCTGATTATCTTTCTTTGCATCACTTCTTGGAACTATGATTGTTCAAGTTATCTTTGATATACTCAAATGTACTTTTGAAAACAGGTATCTTTATACTAACTAAAAGATGTTAATTTTAATTTACTTGTGCTTTGCTGAAGTTTAGAACTATTCCAGGAAAAGAGGGGAGAGAATAATATAGGGTGTGGTCTAGATGAAGTACTGAAACAGCTTTAAATACTAACAATGAAAATAGTGTCCTTTTCAGAATACTATATCTGATTTTTTCAAATAGAATTGAATTCTTTTGTATTTTATAAACAAGTCTGTAGATAAGGGGTTTTCATACTTTGTTGAACACATGTTTTGCAAAAGTGACAAGTAATCCAAGAAACAGTTTATTTGAGCAATGCTTCTTTTCTCACTTTATGCATAATTTAAAAGCCCTTTTCTATGAATCATTAGGGTGTGCATATTGCAGTTTGTAACATGATGGTAAGTGTAGAAGAACTGAGAGCTTCATAGGAAAGAAAGTAATACTGCATTCTTATACATGTATTGTTTTTAGACACCACAATGACGTTTGATAGCCTTCACACAGTTCTGTAATTGAATGGCAGACAGCCATGTAATGCTAGTAACAAGCTGTCTACATGCTTTCCTATTGAGCATAGCTAATACTTATGTAGAGAGTAGTATTTGGAGTTCTATTTATAGAGGGGAAAAATAGCCCCACTCATATTTGTTCATTTCCCGCTATGTTGCGTAAGAAGTTGGAATTATATGTATAAGCACCTAGTCTTATCATTGTAGTAGGAATCCGTACTATTAAGAAGGTTAAGTGCTGTTGCCTTTTCTGTAATACTGGGGCCACAGAACTTGTTCTCTACTTGTTCTTAGCATTTAAAGGAACAGTCTAGCCCAGAGGCCCCCAACCTTTTGAGCACCAAGGAGCAGTGCTGTGGCGAAAGGTTTTTCCATGTTCCAGAGGGGGTGTGGGTTCGCATGCTGCCTGCATCCCGGAGATGGGGCTTTGCTTGTTTGTGCGGACTGGTTGCTGGCATGTTGCGGACTGGTGCCGGTCCACGGACCAGGGGTCTAACCTACTGAAAGATACTGGGTCAGAATTTTGAAGCTTTTTTGTTCCCCCCAAAAGTTTACATATATTTTTGATTTATGGGCACCAACTATGCATTAAATGATAATATGTTGTAATGTAGACTGTCTTTATGGTATTTCAAAATGTAACTTGCACGTTGCTTTTGGTGGTGATTATGTAATTTTGAGGGAATATATTAAAAGCGATTGGTGCTACTATATACTATATTAAACTTAGGTTCGTGTGTGGTGACTTTTGCTTACACATCTGTGGAGCAATAGACCTGCTTTCAGAATTTACAGAGGTGCAGTTAAAAGAGGCAAGCTGCAACTTGCAGTAAGACATGCCATTTGAACAAAAATGGTCTGTTGTGCATTTAATCGAATGATGCTTTGATCCTAAAATGTTCATATTTGAAAATATACAGTACAGGTAGTCCTTGACTTACAACAGTTCATTTAGTGACCATTCAAAGTTACAGTGGCACTGAAAAAAATGACTTATGACCATTTTCCCACAGTTACAACTTTTGTAACCTCCCTATGGTCATGTGATTAAAATTCAGATGCTTGGCAACTGGTTAATACTTATGACCATTGCTGTGTCCCAAGGACATGTGATCATCTTTTGCAACCTTTTGACAAAGTCAATGGGGAAGCCAGATTCACTTAACAACTGGATTACTAACTTACCAACTGCAGTGTGGCAAGAAAGCTCATAAAATGCGGCAAAATTCACTTAACAACTATCTCACTTAACAATAGAAATTTTGGGCTCAATTGTGGTTGTAAGTCAAGGATTACCTGTACAGAATTTTTTGTTAAAAATTGAAATGTTGATTCATTGGGGCTTCATAAGGAAGGTATGTTTGGTTCCATGCATGATATATTCATAAACGGTTACAGTTTCGTCTTGTTTTCTGTTACTTAAGCCAATATAAGAAATCCTGCAAGAAGTATATTATTTTCAGCATGAGAACCATAGATATGAAAAATGACATTACAATGCAAGTATTCTGTTTAAGAACCAGGATTTTTAAGATCAAGTACATCACATCGTGACTATTCAAGGTTAAATTATATATGGATGTTTATGAAATTACTCTCATTATGTTTCTTTCCGATTGGTGGATCACATCCTAAGCTTCCTTACTCATACTGAAATACTGTGCATCTTAAAGGAGCTTAAGTAATAATGTTAAACTGAAGTTAATATTGGGCCATAGAAATGTAAAAACATTATGCATGTTCAGTCTGCAGTAAATTCAAATGAGTTCAAAGTGAAATTACAATAAGAATATAGAATATTACCCTTAGAAAATATAAACTTCTAGTGTTTTAAAGCAATTCTTTACAAAATAGTTTATTAACTTTATTAACTTTTTCATGAAATATTATTTCTGCTAAATAGCCTACAGTGCTATCTCTGCCATAAATGCATGGTATATTGCAAATTGCCAGCTTGCTAAGTCTTGCTCTAGTCATAGAAAGTATTATGTACATTTAATTGGATTCAGTTATTTACGTGTATGTAGTTTTCCAAGAATGCAATCTTCCATCTGTATTAAGTTTTGAATTTTTTTAATTTGTCTTTCCCATAAAGTCAGTTTGCATCTGTGTGTATCTGATTCAAACTCCATGTAGATGTTCTACTAGTGTGGGAGAGAGAGGACAGTGACCACAAAGGCAGGTTTCAGGATGTCTTCCAGGATTATTTTGGTTCTGCCAAACTAAGACAGATTGCCTTCTTGCTGTTCTATTATTTGAAGGCATGCAACAATTGTTAGTGCAGAGAAGTCCTGTTGTATCCTATACCAGGGATTCTCAGACTGTTACTCCAACAGGTCAAAAGCAACTTAGAAGTCAGAATGTTCATTACCTGTTCAGACTTGTGCAGGTAAAGTTCAAGCGCTGTTAAAACTCCCTTTGGGCTTTGCCTTTGCAATTCAGCTACATGTTTGCCCAACAAGAACAGGAACAAGTTTTGACAGTGCTCCTTTGCCAGGGCAAGCAAAGCAAGAGCATTGTCAAAAAGTCACTTTGATCTTTGGCTGTCATTTTGTTTGTGCAAGCCTGCAAGGAACAGTTGTTTTTTCAGAGTATGATAATCATATGGTGTATAGACTAAAATTTTAAAAATATTTTTGCCCAATACCAATATGATCAATGCTTTCATTTATTGAGATGGTCAAAACTCACTTTCCATTTTAGGGAATTGCAGAGCTGCAGAGTTTTAAGAACCATTGCCCTATATACACTAATGACGCTATATTGTGACCTGCAGGTGGAATGAGAATGGTGGCTGTGCCAGTGTACATATGTTAGTAAATAATGGCCACATGTTCATGTTTGTATCTTATGTATTGTGAAAATATTGTTTTAACATAATCCATAAACCTTCCTGTCACGTATGGAACTATCATTTTGATAAATATACAGGATAACATAGTAAGATATTTTAGTCAGCTCAGTTATGTGCCCATTCCTCTGTCACTTTACATTCTATAAATGTAAAGCTTGCTTTTGTATATCTACCAATAGAAAGGAAAGATGCAACTTATTCTAAGCAAACAACAGGTCTAATAATTATATATCATCTTTTATATAAAAATGTCCCAGTATAAAATATACTGCTTAAAAAAATAAAGGGAACACAAGATAAGACATCCTACTATTAAATACAGTACATTGTGTTGTTTAAGTGATCCCTTTATTTTTTTTAGCAGTATACAGTGGGACAAAAAAGTATTTAGTCAGCCACCAATTGTGCAAGTTCTCCCACTTAAAAAGATGAGAGAGGCCTGTAATTTTCATCATAGGTATACCTCAACTATGAGAGACAAAATGGGGGGAAAGAATCCAGGAAATCACATTGTAGGATTTCTAACAAATTTATTTGCAAATTATGGTGGAAAATAAATATTTGGTCAATAACAAAAGTTCATCTCAATACTTTGTTATATACCCTTTGTTGGCAATGACAGAGGTCAAACGTTTTCTGTAAGTCTTCACAAGGTTTGCACACACTGTTGCTGGTATTTTGGCCCATTCCTCCATGCAGATCTCCTCTAGAGCAGTGATGTTTTGGGGCTGTCACTGGACAACACGGACTTTCAACTCCCTCCAAAGGTTTTCTATGGGGTTAAGATCTGGAGACTGGCTAGGCCACTCCAGGACCTTGAAATTGCTTCTTACGAAGCCACTCCTTCGTTGCCCAGGCAGTGTGTTTGGGATCATTGTCATGCTGAAAGACCCAGCCACGTTTCATCTTTAATGCCCTTGCTGATGGGAGGAGATTTTCACTCAAAATCTCACGATACATGGCCCCATTCATTCTTTCCTTTACACGGATCAGTCGTCCTGGTTCCTTTGCAGAAAAACAGCCCCAAAGCATGATATTTCCACCCCCATGCTTCCACACACATGCTTCTTTGGATGCAACTCAGCATTCTTTCTCCTCCAAACACGACGAGTTGAGTTTTTACCAAAAAGTTCTACTTTGGTTTCATCTGACCATATGACATTCTCCCAGTCCTGTTCTGGATCATCCAAATGCTCTCTGGCAAACTTCAGATGGGCCCGGACATGTACTGGCTTAAGCAGGGGGACACGTCTGGCACTGCAGGATTTGAGTCCCTGGTGGCGTAGTGTGTTACTGATGGTAGCCTTTGTTACTTTGGTCCCAGCTCTCTGCAGGTCATTCACTAGGTCCCCCCTGTGTGGTTCTGGGATTTTTGCTCACTGTTCTTGTGATCATTTTGACCCCACGGGGTGAGATCTTGCATGGAGCCCCAGAACGAGGGAATTATCAGTGGTCTTGTATGTCTTCCATTTTCTAATAATTGCTCCCACAGTTGATTTCTTCACACCAAGCTGCTTGCCTATTGCAAATTCAGTCTTCCCAGCATGGTGCAGGTCTACAATTTTGTTTCTGGTGTCCTTCGAAGGTCTTTGGTCTTGGCCATGGTGGAGTTTGGAGTGTGACTGTTTGAGGTTGTGGACTGGTGTCTTTTATACTGATAACAAGTTCAACCAGGTGCCATTCATACAGGTAACGAGTGGAGGACAGAGGAGCCTCTTGAAGAAGAAGTTACAGGTCTGTGAGAGCCAGAAATCTTGCTTGTTTGTATATACTTGAGTATAAGCCGAATTTTTCAGCCCACTTTTTGGGCTGAAAAACTCCACTTCGGCTTATACTCCAGTGAACAAAAAAAAAAGAACTGTCCCTTCGTTCGGAACAGGGACAGGCGGCAGAGGGCCGACCTTTTTCCTTCCGTGTGCGGAGCGAAGCGCTTCGACTGCGTCGTGGAAGCGCCACCCGAGAGTCTTTCGGATGGCGGATCCAGTCCCGCCACGGGCGCTGAGTTTGAAGAGAGGCTGGGCCTCCCGCTGCATCAGCCGAGAAGTGGAGTTGCCGGTCCTCGTACTTTCTAAAAGCAGCGGGTGCAGATGCGCTGCTGAAATGTTCAAAATCCAACTTTTCTGCTTTTTGAAACGCACCACCGGCCGCTCCGTCCAGAAGCCCAGATTCGGGAGGGCTGCTTGGCTTCCACTTGAGCCCATCTATGTCCGCGAGCCCCCCCCCCACTACCCCTAGACCTCAGCCTGGGTCCCCTGTCCGACCCGGAGGAGTATTTTTTTAAAAAAACTTCCATCGGGATTTGTCCCTGGAGTTTAAATCCTTGCAGTCCGAAGCAAGAGAGAAAGCCACGACCTCCTCCTGCGGGAGATTCTCTGCCGGCTCCGAAGAGCTCGACCACCAACGCCGGGGCGGCAGAGGCTTGCAGGGCTGGCAGAGGTGGCGGCAGTCCAGCGTTGTTTCTCCCCCTCGTGCGTGTGTTTGTGTGTGTGTGTGTGTGTGTGTCAGACCCGCAGGAATGGCTAGTAAAGGTGGCGGCAGTCCGGCATTTGCGTTTCTCTGTGTGTCAAGCCCCGTGGGCTCGACACACAGGAAGGGGGGGAATGCCAGAATGCCGCTTCCCTACCAGCCATTCCCGTGGGTCTGACACACACACACACGCACGCACGAGGGGGAGAAACGCTGGACTGCCGCCACCTCTGCCAGCCCTGCAAGCCTGTGCGGCAGAGGCTTGCAGGGCTGGCAGAGGTGGCGGCAGTCCAGCGTTGTTTCTCCCCCGTGTGTGTGTGTGTGTGTGTGTGTGTGTGTGTGTGTGTGAGAGAGAGACCCGCAGGAATGGCTAGTAAAGGTGGCGGCAGTCCGGCATTTGTGTTTCTCTGTGTGTCAAGCCCCGTGGGCCCGACACACAGGAGGGGGGGGGAACGCCGCTTCCTTACCAGCCATTCCCGCGGGTCTGACACACGCACGCATGCATGAGGGGGGGAAACGCCGGACTGCCGCCACCTCTACCAGCCGTTCCCGCAGGTCTCACACACACACACACACACACACACACGCACGAGGAGGGAAACAACGCTTGACTGCCGCCTCCCTAGCAGACCTTCCCTGCGGGATGTGCTGCCAGGAAGCCTGGCAGCCTGATGAGCGGACCCTGCAAACCGCGGCTGAGCCAGCTCCGGGATTCTGCCAGAGTCAACGGCTCGTCGTGGCACAGAATATAGATATGTTGCTAAGAAGGGGCCAAGCTTATACTTATACTCGGCTTATACTCGAGTCAATAACTTTTCCCAGTTTTTTGGGTAAAATTAGGGGTCTCGGCTTATACTCGAGTCGGCTTATACTCAAGTATATACGGTACTTATTTTACCGAGGAATGTACGAATTAATTCATTAGAAATCCTACAATGTGATTTCCTGGATTCTTTCCCCCCATTTTGTCTCTCATAGTTGAGGTATACCTATGATGAAAATTACAGGCCTCTCTCATCTTTTTAAGTGGGAGAACTTGCACAATTGGTGGCTGACTAAATACTTTTTTGTCCCACTATATTCAGACCAAGAAATCTCAGTCCTTTGCTAACACAAGTTCTATAGTTTATAGTTTATAAAAATTATGCATCTTCTATTCCATTATAAAGAGGTTTTCCAACTTCTTGTCAATCCATTATCTAGTTTACAATCCAGCAAATTTTTAATGCTGAAGGCTACATTTGCTCCCTCCACATACTCGTAGAGAAGGGTTGCTGCGTGCATTCTAGTACAATGTCGGGATGGGGGTGGTTAGGTGCTTTGGGGAATGGATTGTATGGATTGTCTGCCCATGTTTTGAACAGAAATGACTTACTAGTAAGACATTGTTCATTCTAAGCATTATATTTTCCTCTGGACAAACAAGCATCTAGGAAAAGCTGCTTTTGTTTCTCAAGCTGCAGAATAATTGAATGCTTTGGGGAGGGAATTTTTATTTTGCCACATACCTTGCTCATCTAGGGCCTACTTATCTAATGTATTAATTGATTTCAACATACACATTCAAAATAGATTTTATTGTATGTCACTGTAAGTACCAATAGCTGGGTGTGTTTTTTTAAGTACCTATTGTGCTGTCTCACACACTTAACTTTATCTGAAATTAAAAATTCTAATAATTAAATTAAAATGCTCTAAAGTGCCATCTCAGGAATGCCCCTGGGTCCTATATAAACCCCCAAGCAGACTGATAAAAAATAAAACAAAGTGTGCTTACTTGCCAGGAAAGACATAGATAAAACTGTTTGAAAGTATCCTATGAATTTAGGGAAAGATGTCAGGGAGTAAGTTAAACTCTGCTTTCTGGTGATTTTACATATTGTACTTAGTTACCACCATCATGCAGGTGTTAACCGCCTTGTGAATATGTCACTCCTATAATAATCTTGATATGACAGTATTCTCAATATTTCCTCAATATTTCAAGTGTGCCCACAAGCCCAAGCAGCTTATCCATCTGCAATTTAGGACATAGCAATTGAAAACTGATGACTAGGCAGCCTGCACATTATTTTATACTGATAAATAAAAGATTGCTAATTATTTAGGGTATGAATCTCTCAGACTCACAGAATAACAATAAAAACAGTACATAACATCAGTAAAAACCATCAACAGTAATAAAATATCCTCTGCGAAGCTAAGCAGCCACAATGTTAAAACATTTGCAAGAAATGATAAAAAATAAGGCTAGTACCGATGGCCTAAGCCAGGGGTCGGCAACCTAAAAAAGAAAAAGAGCCACTGGGAACCGGTTCCATCACAAATTAAAAAAAGAGGGAGCCGCGTGCGTGAGTCCATGCACGCGCATGCGCAAAAAGGTTTTTTGCGCATGCGCGGACGCACACGGCTGCCATTTTTTAAAAAATGAGATGGAACCGGTTCCCGGTTGCCCGATGGCGACGGCCCGTCTGCAAAGCTGCCGCTTTCGGCAGCTTTGCAGACGGGCCGTGGCAGCTTCCTCAAAGAGCGGCGCCCCTGCCCATTCCGAGAGGTGCGCGCGCACCTCTCCGAACGACCGGAGGTGCGCGCGTACCTCCGCGCGAATGGGCAGCGGTGCCGCTCTTTCAGGAAGCCCGCCGCGGCCCGTCTGTGAAGCTGCCGAAAGCGGCAGCTTAGCAGACGGGCCGCGGAAGCTTCCGCAAAGAGCGGCGCCCCTGCCCATTCCGAGAGGTGCGCGCGCACCTCTCCGAACGACCGAAGGTGCGCGCGTACCTCCGTGCGAAGGGGCAGCGGCGCCGCTCTTTGAGGAAGCTGCCGCGGCCCGTCTGCTAAGCTGCCGCTTTCGGCAGCTTCACAGACGGGCCGCGGCGGGCTTCCTGAAAGAGCGGCACCGCTGCCCATTCGCGCGGAGGTACGCGCGCACCTTCGGTCGTTCGGAGAGGTGCGCGCGCACCTCTCGGAATGGGCAGGGGCGCCGCTCTTTGCGGAAGCTGCCGCGGCCCGTCTGCTAAGCTGCCGCTTTCGGCAGCTTCACAGACGGGCCGCGGCAGCTTCCTCAAAGAGCGGCACCGCTGCCCATTCGCGCGGAGGTACGCGCGCACCTCTCCAAAGGTTTGGGGAGGTGCGCGCGCACCTCCGCCCATTCGGGGAGGTGCGCGTGCACCTCTCCAAACGGGCGGTGCCACTCTCCATTTGGAGAGGTGCGCGCGCACCACTGCCCGTTGGAAGAGGTGCGCGCGCACCGGGCGGCTGGGAGCCGCATGCGGCTCCGGAGCCGCAGGTTGCCGACCTGTGGCCTAAGCTATTTACTATTCAGCATAGTGGTAGGTGTTCCATTTAAACGGAAGAGGGGAAGAAAGGGAAGAAGATTTGGACTAAAAGATAGCACTGAGGCACTGATCATAGCAGCACAAGAACAGGTACTAAGTACCAGATCCATAGAAGCAGAGTTCTACCACATTAGTCTGAGCCAAGATGCAGACTGCAGGCCTCGGAGACAGTCCAACGCATGGTGGCAGGGTGTAAGATGCAGGCAGGAGCCACATATACTAAAAGATACAACCAAGTAGCTGGCATTGTTCATAGGAACATCTGCACAGAATATGTGCTAGATCCTTCTGCGTCAGATAGGAGGTCCCATAGAAGGTTGTGGAGAATAAGAAAGCTAAGATCCTGTGGAACTTCCAGGTACAGGCAGACAAGTAGGTACAGCCAGGCATTGTAGCAGTTGACGACCAAAATATAGTGTGGGTGCTAGATGTAGCAGTGCCAAATGATGGCAACATCAGGAAGAAGGGGTAAGAGAAATTGGAGGAGTAGCAGAGCCTGAAGGAGGAAGTGGAAAAGATGTGAAAAATTAAGACCAAAGTGGTCCCAGTGATGATAGGAGCACTTGGATCTGTGGCTCCTAAGCTGGAAGAGCGGCTCCAACGGATCCCGGAAACAACATCAGAGCACTGTTCAGAAGAGTGCAGTGCTAGGAACAGCTAATCCCAGGCCTCTGGTAGAGCACTGGTCCCCAGCCTTTCTGGCTTGGTGGCCCGGTGGTGGGGGAAGAGGGGATAGTTCCTTGTGAGTGGTAGGTGGGCACTCATGAGCACGTGTAGCTCCATTGATGTGAGTGGTAGGCACACATGCCCACCGCTTGCATGGGGGGAGCCTTGTGCAGGAGCGCAAGGTGGCTGCTGCTCGTGGGAGGGAAGCTCCATGTGCAAGAAGCCACCACTCTCACAAGGAAAGCTTCGTGTGTACTCACGTGCTTGCCTACTGCCTGTACAGCCCGGTTCCGAGCAGGCCACAGTCCCAGGGGGGTTGGGAATCCTGTGATAGAGGGCCCAAAATTGAGGAAGTCCACACACAAATGCATTTTAAAAACTTCACTTAAGGCAGGGGTGTCAAACTGCCGGCCCACGGGCCGGACTTGTCAGCCAGAAGCCACACCCACCCCATAGCCAGCAATGATGAAAAGGATCCGATATGTTGCGCAACGTCATGTGACATTGCGAGTTTGACATGCCTGACTTAAGGGATTTACACAGATGGCAATGAAATAGATAACAGACATTCAACAGTGTTGAATTGTTTTCATTGAGAATGATGCATTAAGAGAAGATGTATGCTATCTTCAATTCTCTTCAAATTTCTACAGAAATCCTTAGGGTGTGACTCCAAGAGCAGCCCATCCCTTGATTACTGCCCTGTTCCCAACACCACTGTAATGTTATTACCTGCCTCTACGCTTCTGTTGCTAGCCCTCTCCAACCTATAGTATCCCTCATCCAGATGAAAGGGCTCCCCGCCATCCTAATAGGTCAGTTTTCTTTGGGCCCTTCAACTACCAGTTAGTGCCCAAGCCTTCTTCATCCATCTAACAAAAGCCACACTATTATCAGCACCACTGTCTTACCAGGTCTCCCCATAGTGGACATACAGATTCATAATAGTAAAGTTGGAAGGGACCTTGGAGGTCATCTAGTCCAACCCCCTCAGGCTCAGGCATATAAAATATAAAAAAATATTTTAAAAATTGATATAAAATCAAGTAATTTTCAGGGAAACTAGGGGAAGCTTCAGTCTCCTTTCCGCCTTTTACTGGTACCATCCCAGAGAATTCCAGACCAGCAATACTATCCATCAAAGTCTAAACTGGGCATAAATCATAAATTCACTGTTTTCATCTTCATCTCTTGCTTACAAAGTTAATAAAAGTATCCTATGAAATGGTAAGGTATCAATTTGGCATTTCAGATTATTTAAGGTTATTAAATATTACAGTTAAAAGGATAAAAACCAATACAAGCTAAAAGGTAAAGTATGTTAGTTTTTAATTGAAATTAAATTAAATCTTTAATTGAAATATTTGGTTCTTTTTGGTTTCCTCTGTGAACCTTCCAAGTCCCTTTAGGGTTTTTTTTAGAATTCAACACAGCAGTGTTTTCTCACACAAAAGAATTTTTACAATTAATTTCCAAACCTTATTTCATATCCATTTAGACCTTTGATCCATTTATAAACTTTCCAAACACAATGTTGTAAATCACCCTTTGGCTGTTTATTCCAGAAAAAGAAATTTATAAGTCCTTACACTTGTATTTACAACTTTTTTTTTTGGCCAAAGATTGACAAAGGCTCACCTAGTTTTTTTCAGACTTACTTGTCAATCCAAAGGTTGTTAATACTGTGTTCCCCTGAAAGTGAGACCTACCCTGAAAATAAGCCCTAGCTTGATTTTTAGGGTGAGCCTAAGCCCCAGTTTTGGGCCGAGGCGCACACCTAAAAATCAAGCTAGAGTGGGAAGGATTGAGCTTACCATTGCAGCCAGGCCTCCCATGGATCGACACTTGCCTGGCCGGCCCACTTCTTTTGTGGCCAAAAGAGCAGCTCTATTCTCAGTCGCAGAGTGAAGCTGCTTCTTTGGCCACAGAAGAAGTGGGCTGGCTGGGCAGGACTGTCTGTTCCGCCACCATGAGGTGACTAGAAAAGACACCCCCCCCCGAAAATAAGACCCAGTGCCTCTTTTGGAGCCCTCCCCCCAAAAAAAGACTAGGTCTTATTTCCAGGGGAACACGGTAGCTGAAATCATTTAAGTAATCTCCAAAAGTAATTAGTGAAGGAAATGGGTTGAACCCAGTGTCCTTTTTAAAGGTGCCAACCACGATTTCAGGGAGATGGTTTTTCCCTAATCTCTTAAGATTTCTAAACCTGCCGAGGACTACTGTTTGGTGGTCTCTTCACGAGGACCAACTGCCTGGAGCACTTGTGGGTGATCACAAGCCTTCTCCTTGTCTGGAAAGGAATTACGAAGCGCCATTCTACTCTTTCATTCTGCCACAAATCAGCTCTGCTTTTAGCCAAGCCTTCTCCAGTTTACCATTTCTCCGCTGCAAGTTCAGCATCTCAGATTATTCATAGAATAAATCTTAAATATAAGCAAACTCAGTAAACTCAACAAGAAGATTGCGCGTTACCTAGTTTGGTAGTGAAAGGTCTGCAAGAAAACAACCAAGCCCAGAGAGCACCGAGGACTCCACAAATTGAAAAGAACTGTATTTGAAGAGCATACAGATAGTCCACAATTAAAAATGATAATTGGAACTAGAATTTCCATTGGTAAGTGATGCAGTCATAAAGCATGGCAATACATCATCACATCGCTTAGCAACCACAGTCTTAGTAGTAGTGCCCATTGTTGCTATTAACCAAATTCTGCCAGTTGTTAGTCTTCTGAAGCTTCCAAATCCTACTATTTACAGGCATTTCTTAGGCTTTCCAAAGCATTTTGAGAACGGTGTACAGTTTGGAAATGGTGGGCGTAGCCTTCTTGCAAAATTTTAGAAGGCCTCAGAAATCTTAGGAAATGTCGCGAAAACGAAGGGATGTCCTTCAGGAGAAGGGCGGTATACAAATAAAATTTAATAATAATAATAATAATAATAATAATAATAATAATAATAATAATAATAATAATAATAATAATAATAATAATAATATTTGGAGAACAATGTGAACAGCCTTGAGAAGAACAGCTAACATGGCCAGCAGTTGGCTCACTTAGGGCCAGGCGGGGGGCACCTTATCAGTGCGATGAAGACAGTCAAGGTCAGCTGGGCATAGCAGGGCCTGTGATGTTGCAGGGCAGCTGGAGCTTTACACTGTATCACCACACAGGTGATAGTGTGTGGTGGCACTGAGGCAGACGTTGAGGTCTGGGAGCCATGGCAAGCGGCTGACACTGCTGAAGATCCTGGGCCTCTTGTTGAGCACCACTGCCGCTGAAGAGAGCCAGTAAGCAGGGCACCAAAAGGGGTGGGTGGGTAGGTGTAGCCAGTTGAAGCGGTTGTAAGTGCAAGCAGGCTGCCAAGCACCCAAATTTTGAGCATGTGATCATGAGGGCCCTGCAACTGCCCTGTAATGGTAGGGTGTCAGTGCCATTTGTTAAGCACCGTAACTTCAAATGGTCACTAAATGATTGTTAAGCCAGGACTACCTGGTGATTAGTTTGCCATTTGGGAACTACCTATTTTCCTTGACTGATCTAAATAGTAGCGGCTCACTGGGTTTTGTCTATAGGTAGTTTGCATAGCCTGCAATTCCTTGAGTATGTCAGGACCCACCTCAATCCACATCTTAGGAAATAAGAACTCTTGGATGCAAGTTTAGTCCAAAAGGAAAATGTTTACTAGGATGGAATCGATTGTGGCAATACAAGACGGAATCTAACAAAGTTACATTTCAATCCTATATAAAGCATTCCCATTTCAGCCCCTCCCCTCATCCATTTGGTCAGGTTCTCATCATTTGCTTAGGTGTCAGGCCCTTCCATGGGAAAGGGAACTCTCCTTGGTTTTATGGTTATTGCTTTCCTTTTCAGTTGTAAATAAAGATGCAATCCAGATCTGTCTGTCCCCCTCCCTCCCCCAGTTCAAACGTTCCCTGTTGTTTGAAGATCGCCTAAAGTCTATCCTCTCCCCCCCCCTCGGAGAGATGGCAGAATCCCCAGAATAAGCACATTGTTCTACCTATACAATTATGAAATGTGATATAAATGGATTCTGACAGAGTACTTAACGATACAGTTTAAAAATATATTTCGTAAACCATGTTTCCTAATTATAACCTACTTTTGGTCTAATTTAGAAATGATTTGAAGATATTTAATAATAAAAGTAATATAAACAGTGGTATCTTTAGTACTATATCTAATGATTTTTTTAGTTAGTACTTTTGGATAGGGTTTGAAGTATACTTAGTATAAAATACACTGTTGGTCAGCTTTCAAGTACCATGTTAAGACAACACTACAGGGGCAAATCCTATCTGCCTGCCCATCATCTACATCATTTATTTTTACAATTCCTTGGCACATTCTATATTTTCTTACAAATATCCTAGAAGCAAATTCATTTATACACATTAAAATAAAATATCAAATATCAGTTCATAAATGTCCAAGGTTTGATATAGGAATTTTGGTGACAAGCAGTATTCTGTATTTGATAAATGTATACTAAAAAGACTTCTGTCCTGTTTTTCTACTTAAAAGTACTCAAGCCAACTAAGAAATAGTAAAATCAAAAATGTAACATTTAACACCACAGTTAAAATGCAATATATATGTTTAACATACCAGTTAAAAGGATGAGAGCCCCATCGTGTACTTTGGGAACAGCGGTATTACAGCTTTAAAGGTCATAGCTAGTATCTAGTACAGGGGTGTCAAACTCAATTTCATTGAGGGCCGCATCAGCATTGCAGTTGCCCTCAGGGGGCCGGGTGGGTGTGGCCTGGGCAGGTGTGGCCTACTGGGTGGGCGTGGCTAGAGTGCATATGGCCTACTGGGTGGGCGTGGCCAGCTCTACATCGTTCGCATCAAGGGTGCCTATGGGGGCCTGGGCAGGAGTGGGACAGATCTGAGGGTCTCTGGCAGAAGGAGGGTCTCTGGGCCAGGGCCAAGGCAGTGGGGGCCGTTCCCTCACTGTTTCCAGGATGGCTTCGCGGGCCACATGAAACCACTTCATGGGCCGGATCCAGCCCCCGGGCCTTGTGTTTGACATGTCTGATCTAGAATTTCACCTGGAAATGAATTGTGAACCACAACATCAGTCATTAAAATGATGTTATATTTTCTGGGTTTTTAGAAAGCAGACTTGACTGTAACTATCATATTTTTGAAGTTGCTATAGCTTGCATAGGGTCGTCAAGGTCTTCATGGGCATTCCCATATAAAAAGAAATTTTAGAGGCAGCAAGAACAGGGCAAACTCAGAAATAGTCAGAGACTGTGTACCTACTGAAGCTAGAAAAATGTTTCCGATACTATAGCTATCTGTGTGTATCAGGTAACAAAACTGAATCAAGGAATAACTCTAAATAGAGATCTTTTACAGGGAATACAGTCCAATCCAGAGACATTTAAATCAGTCAAATATTGATCACCTTTACCTTTTACCAAGATCACGATTGTTTTAGCTGAATCATCTTATTAATCCCCATCTACAACATTGCAGCTTCCACAGTACACAACATCCAGAGCCACACAGGCTGAAAGTAAGTTTTAAAACTCAATGGGACAACCTGTGACTCGTTGGGGTCATCGTTTGAGAGCTATTTCTTGCCAGATTACTCAATGCCTTCAACAATGGCAGAGCTTCTAATGCACAGACTGAAAAAGTTCTTTAAAAATTCTGGGAGATACTCAGAAGTATCTGCCTTGAAAATAGCCCATGTTGAATGATATGGCACAATCAGACATCAGGAATTAACCATAGGAAATGTTTTACGATAGTTTGTTATTTTGTCATAAAATGTTTTATCATAATTTTATGTTGCAAAATGCTTATGAATTTGTAACACTTTAATTCCAGAGTTATGAGTTCTGGAGTTCTGCAAGATGATTTCTGCTGGCAGAAAAATAACTGTTTTATTTGCTACAATATTAATGAAAATATTAAACGAAATATTATTGCAGTCAAACTCAGGTTTAAGCCTTTCAGCATTACATCTAGTTAAAAATTCTCCAAAACATGTAGACATCTCAGTGTCTTGGCAGAGGACACTTACATTGAAGCATAGACTCATTTGCTGTTATCTCCAAATTCCAAAGATCTGCACAAGCCTTGATTGAATCATCTGATATATTGCCAATAATATCCCCAAAACCATTATCTCCAAGGTAGACTAGTTTGACTATAATTGGTCTCCTGTCTCCCATTATCCTACAAGCCAATAGTGGATGTCAGATCAGACGTATGGCTTCTACATGGATAGGACAGTTATTAACTGAGACAAACCCAAAGTTGCTACAAAGGCCATGAGATAGCCACTTCAGCATACATACTGATATCTTGTGGGTCTATTAGCCATGGAGGAAATCCCAAACCATTTAGTGGGTTGGGTAGTAAGGCAGCAGGTATACTAGTAGGATTTCTTATCTAACCTACATGCCTTTAGCAGTAAAAAAAATAATAATCACAAAGCAGATAAGTGGACAAATGAAACGCTATTGCAGCTGTGCTTCTCCAGGGTTGCCTCTAACACAGCTGGAATGTTTTGAAACCTGGAGTCAAAATTAAGGTAGAGGTGCACGCCTGTTTCATGTAAGCAGTTCTTTGGCAAACTCATTCAGGATTAGATTGTAGTTGATCAAATATTACTTGAAATAGGAAGTATTTTCAATTTGCAATGACTAGTAACAAATCAGTCAGGAGGGGAACAGATGAAGGAATCGCCACAATGTGACATTCTCCTTTCTCTTTGAGCAGTTTATATTCTATCTCCTATTCTGTCTCCTTTGACTCATAACCCCCCACCCCCATTTAAACCATCTCCTCTTCCTTCTATGCTAGAAATACATTGTATTCTTACGATATTTAACAGTATAAATTTTGCCAGAAGGAAAATTTCTAATGCCACACTTGACATAGAGTAAGAATACACAGACTGTCAGCTAAAAAATAAGAATCCTAAAGAGTACTAGCACCAGAATTCAGGATCTTATCTTATAGAACAGCAGTCCACGACCTTTCTGGGTTGGTGGCTCTGCACATGCGGGGGGGGGGGGGGGAAGAGGGGATAGTTTTGCATGTGCATAGCTTTATTTGTGTGAGTAGCAGACATGCAACTCCTGCTCGTGCCAATGAGGCTGTGAGCGCAAGTGGGGCTGTATGCACATGTGCACTCATCCACTGCTCATGCGGCCTGGTAATGGGCCACGGGCCGGGTTGGGGACCCTTGCTACGGAAGGCAGGCTAGCTTATAGCAGCGAAGACAGAAACAATTATATACACACCAGAAGTCTCTGGAGCTAAGAGTTAACCTCTATAAACTAAGCGGGAATCTCACCTAAACTCAAGCCTTGTCCTGTTATCCTGTGCTAAGACTGTCTAGTAGTTCCTTAAATTGATTTGCTAACTACCATCCATCCGCTTATGGGTGGCATGAGTCCTTTTGCTGGCTATCAACAAGGTGAAGGATGGACCATTGTTACTTTTTACTAATATGTATATAAATAGCATATGCAATAGGTATATAGGTCACATATTAATATCTCAATTAAAAAAAACCTACCAAAATGGTAACCGGAAATGAGGAAAAGAATGATTCAGTACAGTTATTTTAGAATTAGTAATGTGGGTGGGCAAAAATGCAAGCATTCTGGTTTTTAGAAATGTTTAATAATGGACAAAATGTGTAATTTGACCTGCTTGTATCCTTGTTCTATTTTTACATGGAGATTATTATTGCACAATTCACCTTAAACAATTCATCTAACCACATAACATGAGCCCAAATGCACTTCAAAAAAATAATGTTGCATTTTTGGTATCATAGTTGTTCATATATCAGTAGCATAAATTACATCTCTCTTAAATATCAACATGCAGTAAAATAGATATAAATCCTTTAAAAGTCTACAACTTACAATATGACCAGAGTTTTGTTTAAATGAAATGCTGATTAAATGGACAATAATGAAAAAAATATGAGTCATTTATACATTGATTCAACACTTACTGCTTTCGTTGGGAAAAAAATGTAAGGCCTGTAGAGTAATCAGCTCTCTTGAGTAGAGAAGCTGGGTCTCATGTTTCAAGCAATGAGATGACAGGTATGAGTTTAGAACAGCCATCCTTTTTTTTTAAAGTACGCATTACAGGTAGTCCTTGCTTACGATCACAATTAGGCCCAACATTTATCTTGCTTAGTGAGAAATTTGTTAAGTTTTGCCCCATTTTACGACTTTTCTTGCCACATTTATTAAGTGAATCACAGCAGTAGTTAAATTAACAACACAGTTGTTGAATTGAATTGAATTGAATTTATTAAATTTATATGCCGCCCTTCTCCCTAAGGACTCAGGGCGGCTCATAACAAGATAAAGTTAAAAACATAAAATACAAAATTTTAAAAAGAATTAAACAATGAAGTAAATACATAACAATAGACCCAATAAAACCAAATTTAAAACTACAGTCAGTCCAGGCCCGATAGTTGGAACATCCATGTCTTCAGGTCACGGCGGAAGGACCGAAGGTCAGGGGCCATCCTCAGCTCTGGGGGCAGTTCATTCCAGAGGGTCGGTGCGCCCACAGAGAAGGCTCTCCCCCTGGGGGTCGCCAGCCGGCATTGCTTAGCTGACGGCACCCTGAGGAGGCCAACTCTGTGGGAGTGAACCAGGCGATGGGAGGTTGATAATGGCAGCAGGTGGTCTTGCAAGTACCCCAGGCCTAAGCCATGTAGGGCTTTAAAAGTGATTACCATCACCTTGAATCGCACCCGGAGGACAACTGGAAGCCAGTGCAGCTCACGCAGGAGTGGTATAACATGGGAGTATCGAGAAACTCCCATAAGCACTCGCGCAGCCGCATTTTGCACCAGCTGAAGCCTCCGGGTGCACTTCAAGAGCAGCCCCATGTAGACAGTGTTGCAGTAATCCAGGCGAGAAGTGACAAGGGTGTGGGTGACCGTGCATAGGGCATCTCGGTCCAAAAAGGGGCGCAACTGGCGCACCAGGCGAACCTATACGAAGGCCCCCCTAGTCACAGCAGTTATATGATCCTCCAAATTAAGCCGTGAATCCAGGAGGACACCCAAGTTGCGAGCCCTTTCAGAGGAGGGCAATACCTCCCCCCATCAAAAGAGGTGGAACATGTTGAACAATACGAGATGCCGGTATCCACAGCCACTCGGTCTTGGAGGGGTTCAGCCTGAGCCTGTTCCTTCCCATCCAGACCTGCACCACCTCCAGGCACCGGGACATCACATCAAGGGCATCACTGGGTTGGTTTGGGGTGGAGATGAACAACTGGGTATCATCTGCATATTGGTGATACCTCACCCCAAAGCCACAGATGATCTCACCCAGCGGCTTCATATAAATGTTAAACAGGAGGGGGGGGAGAACCGACCCCTGAGGCACCCCACAAGTGAGGGGCCTCAGGGTAGATCTCTGCCCCCCTGCCAATACAAACTGTGAGCGGCCCGAGAGATAGGAGGAGAACCACTGTAAAACAGTGCCTCCCACTCCCAACCCCTCAAGCTGCCGCAGCAGGATACCATGGTCGATGGTATCAAAAGCCGCTGAGAGGTCAAGTAGGACCAGGACAGAGGAACAACCCCTGTCCCGGGCCCGCCAGAGGTCATCTACCAGTGTGACCAATGCCGTTTCCGTTCTGAAACTGGACTGGTACAGGTCCAGATAGTCCGCTTCATCCAGGAATTGCGGAAGCTGATGCACCACAACACACTCAACAACCTTCGCTACAAAGCGAAGGTTGGAGACAGGACAATAGTTATTCAAGGAGGCCGGGTCCAGAGCAGGCTTCTTGAGAAGGGGCCTCACCACTGCCTCTTTTAAGGTGGAGAAGAAGACACCCTCCATCAGTGAAGTGTTGACAACTGCCTGGAGCCAGCCCCCTGTCACCTCCCCAGTGGCCAAAACCAGCCAGGAGGGACATGGGTCCAATAGACAAGTTGTAGCGCTCTGTCTATGCATAATTCTGTCCACATCATCCAAAGAAACAGTCAAACTCACCCCAAATAGTATAACCAAGACCTGTCCTCTTCACTCCGCCAGATTCTACCCAGTCGGAGTCCAAACCAGTCCGGATCTGAGCGATTTTGTCCTGTAGATACTGTACAAATTCCTCAGCCCTACCCTACAAAGGGTCATCCCTCGGTTGCTGATTTAACAGTGAGCGGGTCACTCTAAACAGGGCAGCTGGGCGGTTATCTGCGGACACAATGAGAGCGGAAAAGTAAACACACTTCGCCGCTTCCATCGCCACTAGGTAAGACTTAAGACAAGTTCTTAGCCGTGTTCAATCAGATTAGGATCTGCTGGACCTCCAACAGCTCTCTAGGCGTCTTCCGGCACTTCATCTCCCGGAGCTCCTCGGTAAACCAGGGGGCCACCTGGGATCAGCGCTGGGTCAGAGGCCGCAAAGGCACAACTCGATCCAAGGCCCCAGCAGCAGCCCTCTCCCAGGCTACCACTAGGGCCTTAGCAGAGTCGTGGGCAAGGGAAGCAGGAAATGTCCCAAGCTCTGTCTGGAACCTCTCGGGGTCCATCAGGCACCTGGGGCGGAACCACCTGGTCGGTTCCGCCTCCCAGCGGCAGGGGGTGGCGTATTGGAAGTCTAGCCGGAGAAGAAAATGATTGGACCATGACAAGGGTTGGATGGTTAAATCCCCCCTACCCAGATCATTAATCCACTGTCCAGAGATAAAAACCAGGTCGAGTGTGTGCCCTCCATTATGTGTCAGGTCTTGAATTACTTAAGTCAGGTCCATGGCTGTCATGGAAGCCATGAACTCCCGAGCCAACTCAGACGCCTCACCCGCGGAAGGCAGATTGAAATCCCCCAGAACTATAAGCCTTGGGAACTCAATCGCCAACCCAGGCAGAACGTCGAGGAGCTTGGGCAGGGCCGATGACACGCAGCTGGGAGACAGGTACATAATCAATAGGCCCAACTGAATTCCAAAACCCCACTTCAAAAGGAGAGACTCACACCCGCCTATCTGAAGGACAGTGGCCACTCATGGACAAAGACTCCCTAATAATAACCGCCACCCCCCCATCCCTGCCCTGGGCCCGCGGCTGGTGAAGCACCCGGAAGCCCGGTGGGCATAGTTCCAAGAGGGGGACACCCCCCTCTTGGCCCAACCAGGTCTCCATGATGCAGGCCAGGTCCACGTTCTCCTCAATAAGCTCATGTATGAGGGGAGCCTTGTTCATCACGGACCTGGCGTTGAAATAAACCAACCTGAGCCCAGGGTCCTGCAATCCTATGCCCCCAGGGGAGCAAGAAGAGCCACGAGGGCAGGAACAGGCAACCGCTTGAAGACAGCAGTGGCCTGTTCCCTGATAGCGATAAAGCCTCTGCTTTATCTGGCTTCCCCATTGACTTTGCTTGTCAGAAGGTCACAAAAGGTGATCATATGAGTCTGGGACACGGCAACCGTCGTAAATATGAACCAGTTTTCAAGCATCTGAATGTAAAACGTGATCACTTTTCTCAGTGCCGTTGTAACTGAATGGTCACTAAACCAACTGTTGTAAGTCAAGGACTACCTGCACTCTAATCAATTTGATCAGAAAAAAAACAAAGACTTGAAAAACTGGAAACATTACATGTATTTTTGTTGATATCGGAATAGATCAGTTTGGATGATTTCAAAGTTAAAAGGTGAGAATAGGAAAAAGATTAAGATTGTAGTTACTTAATAGAAGGGTGGAAGGTATAATTGTATGTTTTCTTTTTATTTCCTACTTTTTCCTTACTTTCTATTTTTTTTTGTTTTAGAATAGAATAAAACAGAACAGAATAGAATAGAATATATTGTTGTGTAACTCACAACGAAATTAAGTATACTTTTGTATACTTTTACTGTACCCTGAGGAATAACTAGTATGATCTTCTTATTCAAGATGTCCTATTCAAGTCCATTTCAGTCTGCAGATGCCTAAGACATTCGTTTTATCTTTTAAGTTTGTTATATACAGGAGTTTGAAAATTGACCAGTGTTATTTTTTTCTTGGCAATTTCTCCAACTTCTTACATTTAAGAATCATTTATTCTATTGGGAGAGTGATCTATCAATACTTTTTTTACCTAGGGCACATACTTTCACTTCCTGAAGCCTTTGTAACATACAGACCACAAATGTGGAGCAAGGAGGTAGAAATAGAGGTTTATCATGAGGATGCAAAAAAGAAAATATTAAGAGTATGATAAACAAAAATTATAAAGATAATTGCAGATACTTAGATGATTTGCCACAAACCCCCCCCCCACACATACTTTTAATGCTTAAAAAAAAGGTTAAAAGCAAATAGCTGAAATTTTAAAGTGGCTGAAAAAGATGTAATTTCCATTGCATTGTTTTGTATTGGGAGAAAGAAAGGGCAAGAAAAAAAGCAAGATCTTATAGTCAACAATATTTGGGATAGTTGATCTGCTCGGAAAATTGAGCTAATTTTGACATATTGACATACCGTACTTATCGGCGTATAACACGCACTTTTTCTTCCTGAAAATAGGGGGCAAATGATGTGTGCGTGTTATACTCCGATATAATGTTAATGACCCATAGTTATTTATTTGAAATGTAAGTTTTTTTCCTGAAATTTCCTTTTTAAAATGAGGTGCGTGTTATACGCCGGTGTGTGTTATACGCCGATAAATACGGTATTTACTGATTAGGTTGGATACTTATGGAAATATGTCCACAGAAGTTAAAACTAAAGGAGAGCGTTCTCTCTCCCCCCCCCCTCTCTTTCTCTTTTCTCTCTTTCTCTCTTCTCTCTCTCTCTCTCAGTGTTTCTGATCTATCCAAACCTTAATCAGTATTTCCCATTTTGGCACGGAAATTCTGGGTGGGGGTTAAAGTCCACAGATGTTAAATTGACACAGTTGGGAAACACTGATCTAAACATCCCCAGAAGTACAAAAACTCTTGATTTCTTGCCATAATTTTTAGTGGTTGGGTTTTTTTAAAGCATAGAAGATACTGATTCTATTTTGGTTTGCTGTTTATTTGTTATCCAGAGTCACATGGTCTGGGCAGTTTTTAAATGCTGTTATCTAAACATTTTGATAAGATGGGTAAGAAAAGAGAAATAATGTGTCTGGATAAGCTGTCAAATGGTAAGCGCTAGTCATTGACCGCAATTAGCAAAACAGCAAAGATGGGAATTGTTCAAACACGATAGCATCATCTGAATCAAATCTGAGAGCCTGTTAGGGGAAACACAGAACCAGTGGAGAAATATTTTTCATATGTTTACCATTTGCTGGGTGAACTGGGGTAACGGGTTCTGTAATGATGATACCCCCACAGTGGTATAATTTTCCCCTTAATTAAAGGGCTACTTTATCATTAAACCTGAGATTGTCACAGTTTTGCAACCAAGGTGTTGTATTGGGTGTATCTGTTGCTATTTAAAAGAAAATCAGATATCTAGAGATAGAAACCCTGAGAGGAGGGAAACATATTTTCTTTTTTTTCTTGCAACCCTTTATATTTATTTATTTATTTATTTATTTATTTATTTATTTATTTATTTATTTATTTGATTTGATTTGATTTGATTTGATTTGTATACCGCCCTTCTCCCTAAGGACTCAGGGCGGTGAACAGTGACATAAATAACAGAATGGACAAATACCGATATTGAAAACAAATTAAACCCTAATTTTGCCCAAATGCAGAAGATAGTTACCTTAAAACAATAATTACAACAGAACCCGTCAGACCAGACCGGATTGCTCAAACAGATATGTTTTTAGGTCGCGTCGGAAGGAGCGACGGTCGGGAGCCATCCGGAGCTCAACCGGTAAACGGTTCCATAGGTCAGGCGCGCCCACAGAGAATGCCCTCCCTCTGGGAGCCACCAGACGGAATTCTCCAAACAGCAGAACCCTTAGGAGGCCCTCTCTGTGGGAGTGCACTGGGCGGAGGGACGTTGACGCTGGCAGCAGGTGATTCCTAAGGTACTTCGGACCCATGCCATGTAGGGCTTTGAAAACCATTACCAGCATCTTGAATCTTATCTGGAGGACAACTGGGAGCCAATGCAGCTCACGGAGTAGAGGTGTAACATGGGAGTATCGGGAGACTCCCAACACAACTCTCGCGGCTGCATTCTGTACCAGTTGGAGCCTCCGAGTGGTCCTCAAGGGCAGCCCCATGTAAAGAGCATTGCAGTAGTCTAAACGAGAGGTCACGAGTGCATGAGTGACCGTACGTAGGGCATCTCGGTCTAGATAGGGCCGTAATTGGCGCACCAGGCGAACCTGGGCAAAGGCTCCCCTAGTCACAGCTGTTATGTGGTCTTCCAAGGAAAGCTGTGAATCTAGGAGGACTCCCAAGTTGCGAGCCCTATCTGTGGGGGGTAATAACTTACCCCCTATAGAAAGAGATGGAATATTTCCATATTCATTCAATATGAGCCTTCTGTTTAGTGTATCTAAGAAGTAGCTGTCTCTAGATCCTTGCTATAGATACAACATGATGATTTATGCTTGGCAGTAACTATTAATGTATCTGCAGTTAATATTGCTGTCCTTTCTGAAACAATCAAGAATTTATTTCACAAATCCTGTGTAGAATTTAAGTATTTTTGACAGTATATCTTTATTGGATTGAATTGTCATTGGAAAATGCTTTTCTTTTTGTTGTGCTTTTCTTTGCGAAAGTAAAGCATAGCATTACTGTCAAGTAAAAGATTTTGCATTTTGACTGTGCTAGTTTTGACCTTATTTTATCTGAGAGGTAATAAAGCATAGATTAAGGAGTTGCTATGTTAAGGTTTAGAGCTGGAAATTGATTATGGGGAAGAAAAAAATTCAAGGCCAACCAGGAAGCAAAATCGTAACTATAAAATCCTTGAATATTATATAATCTCTGTGTGTAATCCCTTCCTCTATCTCTCACCCTATTTCTTTACTATATTCTGTTAGATAAGTAGGATCACTGTCATATTGGAAGTTCTAATATTATTAGCCTTTTGGCTAATAATATTCAACAATAATGGAGTAATAATAATCAACAAGGGCGGCAGCAGAACTGATTAGACAATGAGAATGATGTTTTTTCTTTTTCCTTAAAAATCTTCATACATGAAGAATTTAGAGGATTTGGACAAAGCACCAGTCAAACAAGGAAGAAATTTGTAGTGCTTTTAATTTTTTTCCCCTTATAGTGGTAAATGAAAATAATCTCACATTATCATTTCTTTTAGTTCTCTTAATCTGATTGTATGTGCCCTCTGCCTAAATTGTAAAAATAATTTAAGCATCTTTGTGATGCTGCCCTCTGTGTGTCTATGTAGGTGTCTCTCCCCCCCCCCGCTTCATTTTGTTCACACTATATCAGTCAAAGCATTAGGTTCATTGTGTTCTTTTCTGCTACAGTTCTTTTTCAATGAACATGAAAGACTATTTTTCCAAACACTCAATGTGTAACAACATTACAATTCTAGTGTAACTGTTAATTCTTAAATCCATTCTTCTATAGCATTAAGTAGCTTTATTTTAAAACACCTCCCCCCCCGATGACATAGATTTTGTAAAATAGAAAGCACATACTGAAAATATAGTTAAATATGTGCTTTCAACTTTATAAAATCTACAAGTGAATAGTTTTTTAGGTTAAAAGTTCTTGAATACTTTTATTTTTTTAATGAAAAGCAACTTTATTATATGCTATTACTCTCATATAAGAATGAGACCTGAATAAGTGATCAACACAAAGTGATTCTAGGTAATTTACAAAAAGGTCAAAAAAAAAAACCTAACAGAAAGAATAAAAACCACATTTCATAAACAGACAAATAGTAATAAAACAGGAATCCAGACACAAATAGGACCATCATCCAGTAGGGCCCCCAACATACAATAACACATTTCCGATACATCAGGGAAAAAGTCAGATCCTCACAACTTTTCTAATAGCTGGCAGAATTGAGACCAATCATAGGTTGAAACAAAAATTGTTCCAGATAATAGCTTTCCTGTCAGAGTATGTGAGAGAAGCAGATATTCTGAAGAGAAAGTGGTCCCTCAAGTAGCGCTTTAAAGGTGATAACTAGCATCTCGATTTGTACCCAGAAGCTGCTAGCCAATACAGCATGTTGGGAAGTGGTATTATGTGAGCATAGCAAGAAGTACTATAACTATCAGCATTCCTGTAATCTGGACCAAATATAGCTGGTGTTCAAGGCAGCCCCCATGTAGAGTCAATGTTCCATTGGAGAGTCTTATTTATTTAGCGTATGGCATCTGCAGAAGTCATGCAATCACTGATATACAAATTATAATATAAATGTAAAAGCATGTGGGCAATATAATATAGGAGATAAAATATTAAATTAAAACCATAATAAAATCATAATAAGGGACCATAGAATTACAGTGGGATAGATGTTATAATTTGATATCTAAGGAAGCTTACCATCAAACTGCTTCTAGTGTGGCTACAATGAGATCATCCCAGGTGCCTTGACATTTCCTGAGGAAACATTCTTGAACTATATGTGTCATATAGTTTGTTCCTGAGCACCACAATCACATGGCGGGTCTCGGCCATTTTCCACTTGTTCTGGTATGGCCTGTTTGATTCTATTCAGGTAGCTCCGTATTTTTCAGGGCAGCTAAAAAGGAAAGTGGTTTTGTTGGAACAACTTTATGAAAAACCACAAAATGACAGTGGTTTTGTTGGATCTGCATGATCTGTTTGGTTGTGGTTATTAAAATTTGCCCGTCTTAACAGAGCAACTAAAAGCCAATAAACACAGCGACTGAACTGGATATTGCATCCCTCACAGTCAAAAGCTACAGAGGCAACTATTAGGCAACAATAGCAAAACTCACTGACAAAAGATATTTAACCCCAATTGGGAGTGACTAAACAAAAATGTGGAGAACTATGGAAACTCCAGAATCACCAAGAAATAGTCTGTCCATGACAAAGGGCTAGTAATAACAGGAAGATCAGAGTTTGGGGGGAAAGTTAAGAAAACCATTGATTTTCTTTCATAACAATGTAGAATGGTTGTAATATATTAATTTGTCCTTAGTTGTAAATTATAAAATGATCTATATTTTACTTTTACAGCTGACATTATCTCAACGGTTGAATTTAATTACTCTGGAGATCTTCTGGCAACAGGAGACAAAGGTGGCAGAGTGGTTATATTTCAAAGAGAACCAGAGGTCAGTGAAAAGTGGTGTTTCAAACTTTTTTTACAGTGTAATGATGTTACAACATCAGATTATTCTTTTTAAACAGATATTGCATACATAAAATTCGTGTTTATTTGCAAATAGAAGACTGGGAAACTTTATCTTGCTTATATTTCCTTAACAAGAACACAACAGAGTAATTAAAAATATATTAAAGGATAAGCATATGTATAGACTTTCTATAATGTCATATGATTGTGGCATTTACTATGCATGCATTTGCCTTTGTCACACAAGAAAACTTCCCTTTGCACCTCATTGGAGCCAGAGGTGTGTAATAAAATTCAACATACATATTTATTACAGGATTTTAAAATATGTCATCTAGATGTTACTGCAGTATTATTTTGGCAGTATTTGCAATCGCTTTAAACAGTGATATTGTGTTCAGCAATGACTAGACAAACCTGGGCCCCCATACCCAATTTATTTGTTTATAACATGGAAATTAAGTATTAGTTCTTGCTTCATCTGATGCTTTATAATGTTTAACTCATTAGAACACATACTATTTTTTTCCTGTTCACATATTTGTTTCCTTGCAGAATAAAAGCCGTCCTCATTCAAGGGGAGAATATAATGTTTACAGTACCTTTCAGAGTCATGAACCTGAGTTTGACTACTTGAAAAGTCTAGAAATTGAGGAAAAAATTAATAAAATTAGGTGGTTACCACAACAGAATGCTGCTCACTTCTTATTATCTACAAATGGTAAATATATTTTATTTACATAATAGTGCTGTGGATACTTTAATTGAATGTGGTGACTTCTACATTAGTACTTCCTCATTTTTGAATTTTTAATGCAATTGTAATTAACATGAATTTGTATCTGCTCATAAACGTTCAATAGAGCACGTTTCCCAATAAATGACTAAGCCTAAATAGAACATCAGGTTAATGTTCAATGGATTTATCAATTTGAATTCCAGATTTCTCTACTGTCCTTAACCATCAGAATAATATTATGTTGAAAATAAACATATCTCTTGTCAGCTGTTCCTAACTGTAGGCTTTTATTTTTTCATTAATGGTCCATGAAGTATCCTGCCCCCAGTCAAATTTCCACATGTGCTTAAATTATTCTGATTCTTTCCTTTATCTCTTATTTTAAGCCATGCACTAATGTAAGCTATAGCATGAAGCTATGATAGGAAGCTGATTTAAAATCTTGGGTTATGTTTATTTATTAAACTTTAAACTTAGTAGAGTTGATATAATTTGCTAGGTTTGAATCCATAATATCTACATTGTTTTGGTTTTATGCTCTTCCTAAGCCATGGGATTTGAAAGAAAGTAACTAAAAAATTCTTTTAAGCTAACTGTTTTTGTCTTTTTCCCATTGTCCCTTGTAACAATTTCATTTCCATACCAAATAACATCCCGTCAGGAAAAGCAGAGGTGGATATCTAAATTTGAAATTCTAAATCAGATATTTGCTAGTAGAAAAGCACAACAAAAAAGTTTTATTAGATTTTAGTGACAAAGTATATACCCTGTAATAAAAATTCTCTTGAGTTCTCTTTATTCACAAATCCACATCTAAGGAGGAAACCCATTAATATGTTTCACAAAAAAAGTCACATTGTATAAAAATCATTAAAGAAATCTAGGAACATATCCCCCACTTTAAAACAGGTTACAAGTGTATCTTTAAATAGCTTCTGCCCTTAAAGAAAGCACCACAGTATTAAGGGAATACATACTCTTACAAATAATACAAATCAAAGCATTCTTTGTAGTTGCTAGTATATTTTGGATGTTATTTGAGTACTGCAGGAAAAAGGATGAGATTGACCAAGCCTTTATTATTTATGTTTTTGGTGATCTAATACCCCTTCCATCGGTAATGTGTAGGTGCAAGGTTTACTACCGGGGCCTCACCTCTGGCTCCCTAATGTTGTATGGTGTTAGAGAGTGTTCAGTTTGTGCCACCTTCAGTCTTAGGTAGGAGGAGGTTACCAGAGAGTTGGTGCAGTTAGGGGTCACCCTGTCCCTTGACTATGACTTGCCTCCTCTGTTCATCTTATGTGAGCATCTTTGACTGATGCTGATGTTGTTTCTGATCCTGCTGTTAACTGGATCAGCCCAGTATGAGGTTGGGTGTGTCATGTATTCCACTTGCAACTTGCTTTAATGCTTCTGTGTTTTCTCTGGTGCTCGTGGGTTCCAGTCCTCTTTTGCAGGATCATTCATGGTCACAACTAGTGCTGTTTTATGCTTCTCTGCTGCATCAAAATCCTTCACCTTCTACTATTGCAGAATCTTTATCATTTAATTGACGTGGCACTGGAGGTGATGGATATTCTAGCTGCATATTACCTCCAACTTATTCTGGAACCCCTGACATCTTTCTACTGTTTGTGGTTGCCATCAATGTAATTTCCATTCACAGTGTGGCCAGAGGCCCACCTAGCTTTGCTTGATGTTTCTAACTATCAACTATGCTGCCACGTGCTCAGTTACTCTAGCCCTGGCCTGTATGGTTTAGTGGCACATTATTCCTTTTTCTCTGCTAGAGGCATTCCTCCCCCTCGTTGTCCTCCATAGCCACCAAATGGAACCAAAATTTGAAAATGATATATGCCATGATAGCTGTATATTACTAAAACTCTCTATAATCTTCATTTGAATAAAATAATGCATCACAGGGCAACAACTGGTCGAAAGTCAAGGATTACCTGAAGCCCTTTTCCCCTGTTGTTCCCTGGCAGCTGTCCTTTTAAGTTACATTGTTTGTAACTGCAGAGATTAGTGCCTATTGATAGCCCTACCTTCCAGGAATTGTCTGTGCCCTTCTGCATATGAAATTGGATGTATATTGTAAATATTACATTATGTATGTTCCTACCTAATTTATCAAATGGTTTAGTTATTTTATTTAGCCAATATCACACGCTATAATCCTCCACAAAAGTCAGAGTTACAGATTTCACTTAACGAATAAATGACTTGTATGGTTGGAAACGTGTGCTTGCCAGTGTATGGTTAATCACTGTTGAAATACAGTTATGCACAGATTGTAAGCAAAACTTCAATGTCCTCTTAATTTTATCAAATCCAAAATAAATGCTGGACTGGAATCCAAGCAGTCTCTCCAGTTTTCAATAGAAAGCCCTGCCCCCACCCCAAGTTCTAAAAGAGTACTGTCTTTATTTGTAAGTAGAGATGATATACTGTCTTTATTTGTAAGTAGAGATGATATATTCAGTTATTTTAAACAATGCATTAGCTTGAAATCTTTCTCCTTTCAGATAAAACTATTAAATTATGGAAAATCAGTGAAAGGGATAAAAGAGCTGAAGGTTATAACTTGAAAGATGAAGATGGACGACTTCGGGATCCATTTAGAATCACAGCGTTACGGGTATTTCTTTAGTAATTAGTAATAAAATCTGAATAACGACTGAACCTGTTCTGTTGCATTTAAGCCACAATGTGTTCATTTCTGAGCAAGAGTGCTAAAGTATATTTTATTTATTTATCATTCAGGGTACCACCTCAATTACCAAAGTAATTTTAGGAGGATTTTTTTGGGGGGGAGGGGGGATGTAAAGGGTCACAAAATCAGTGTCCACAAACATAAATGTAAGAAAAGCTGCTGTTTGGAGAATCATTATCAAGAAAATCAGCCATAGGCACTTTAAGCTCTCCGAGTTACATTTGGCCCTTAAATCCTATCATATGGCCCCTTTCCAACCACAGGTAGAAATTGGCAGCAATTCTGTTCTCTTAGGTGGGAAACAAATGAAAGTATAAGCCCTAAATTAGATTTAATAGTTTAAAAGGGAAATTCCACCATCCCTTCCCCCAGTCTAGGAGAAGAAGAAAAAACCTAATTTCTTCTCATAATGCCTTATCTGTCCCCCAATCCCTGTATTACATATGCCCGTTGGCCACTAACAGGTGTACCCACTGCCTAGTATAGAGAAGCTTAATCTGGATTTTTGTTTTCCTATATTCCTTTACTATGAGACTTCTGAAATAAACTGTCCTGCTCCATAAAAAGACTTTAAAGTAAAATAGTATTTGAAATAACTAATCTACTATATATTGAATAATATCCGCTGCTTGATGCAGAATATTTTAATGCTATATGAAAGTTAGGTTTCATTTTAGTTTTGAGTAGTGCATGTCAGTTAATGCAATTATTTTTGAAGATTGTTTACTGTGTTTGCTAATTCTTGAATTATAAAGAAGTAAGCTATCACTGTACTTTTTGCAGGATCCTTCCTTCCTTCCTTCCTTCCTTCCTTCCTTCCTTCCTTCCTTCCTTCCTTCCTTCCTTCCTTCCTTCCTTCCTTCCTTCCTTCCTATTTTATGAAGCCCATCTCCCCTGTAAGGCAACTCTGGACAGCTTTCACTTGCAGGATCTATTTTCTGTGTCCTCAACAGACAATATTCTTATATTGTCTCTATCTGAAAAGAAGACAACTCCCAGCCTCCTCCTCTCCCCCCACCCCCAATCATTTACCTGTAAAGTGATAGGGATGTTTTGGATTCCCTGACAAGATGAAGGAGGCAGACAGGTGTTGTTCTTTTTTAAATTGCAGCAAGGAGGTGGTGAGGTGGATCATCTTAAATTCAAGATTGTCTTCTATTATATTTAACAATCTGTTTTTGAGATGAGGACGCTTGTAATATTACACTAAGTTGGATACTAGATGCTGAGCATGCGAAAAGCCCAGATGATAGCTTTACGAAGTATATTGTTGTAATTGTGCAGTGTTATCTCTTCATTTATAATTTTTAGAAAGCACAGAAGCAGATGCACCTTTTTAGCAGAGTGTTAGCGTGCTTGTTTCTTTCTAGATGCTATTGATACCTTAGACACTTATTACTAAGTTTAATGAATTGAATATCAATTTGTGATTACAAGGCATTTTAATCTGAAACTTCCCTGGAATGACAGCATTTAGTACTAGAACTCAGTGTTATGCTAGGCAGCAAGTATTTGCAAAAAAAGTAACAGTTATAATATGAATAAGTCAATAGTAGTTTGTGGCAGCATCACCCTTCCAGTTGCAAACCAGGTTAAGACCGTGTACTCACTTCCCTGGAAATAATTCCATTGAATTTATTTCCATGAGGACATAGATTGTGCTGTTTGAGCAAGCTACCTTGTAATTAAAATTTTTAAAATTGTTTCTGCTTTAAATACTGTCAGACTAATTTAAAGTTATAAATTAATTCCTTTTTCTCAATTTTTAGGTGCCAATATTGAAACCCATGGATCTCATGGTAGAAGCAAGTCCCCGAAGGATATTTGCAAATGCACACACCTATCACATAAACTCTATTTCAGTAAATAGTGATCATGAAACATACCTTTCTGCAGATGACCTAAGAATCAACCTGTGGCATTTAGAAATCACAGATAGAAGTTTTAGTATCCTTTTTAAGTAAGGAAAAAATGTATAAATGTAATAGAGAGAAATAGTTATTGTTTAATACCCGGTTAAGTCTCAGCAGGTGGCAGCACCTGACTGATCTTGTCTTGTCACAGAATCTAAGGGGAACTGGTTAGTATTTTAAATTAAATTAGATCACCAAAGAATCAGCATTTGTAGACTAGAGCAGAAAATCGAAGGACACCCTAAGAGACAGTGGCATACCTTTTTCATGGCACTGTCAAGAAAAGTGACCATTTTTATTGACTTCACTGGGTATATTGTGTATCTTTACTGCTGATGCACACTGGATCACTGAGAAAGCCAAAGAATACCAATAAAAAGACAGTATCTGCCTCATTGATTACAGAAAGCCTTTAGTTGTGTCAGTCATGTCAAGTTGTGGAATGTCGTTAGAAGAATGGAAATCTCACGATATCTTACCGTCCTCATTCAAAAACTATACAGGTCAGGGAGCTATGGAATGAACAGAGCACACTGAAACAGCTTGAGGTTTGGCAAAGGAGTAAAGCAAGGCTTCATACTTTGCCCTTATCTTTTCAACCTATAGGCTGAATATCCATTAGAGAAAATTGAATTAAAAGAAGAATAAGGCGGTTTTAAACATCAGTAGCCTGTATTGTGCTGATGCCCTATCCTGATAGCTAAAAATGCAAGGGATCTATAAGTTCTAGTAATAAATGTGCAGGAAAATAATGAAAAAGATGGGATTAAAATTAAATATAAACAAGACCTAATTTGACCTTAGAGTTGACAATGAAGATATCAAAGTGTTAGAAGTCTTCTACCTTTTAGGATAATTAGTAAAGGAAAAAGTGAAGAATTAATTGGGCCACAGACTGACACTTGGAAGAGCAACCGTGAAGGCCTTGGAAAAGTTACTTAGATGGTGTGATGTTTTATACTTACAAAGATCAGAATTGGGCAGGTTTTCCTTGTGACACTAGGGAAACTAAAGTTGGACTTCAAAGACAAAGGTTATGGACAGTTTTGAAATCTGGTTTTGGAGAAGACTCCTATGGATACCACAGAGAGCCAAGAAAACAAATGGATCATCAAACTAATCAATCTAGAGTTCTCACTTGGGCATGTCACACACAACCAGAATTGAATCATCATGCTTTGACCATATTATGTAAAGACCTAGCTTTCTGAGCAAGCTCTAATGTTGGAAGGAAAAAGAATGGGATGGCAGCAACAAGATGGATGGACTCACAGTAGCAACAAGTGAAAAACTGGAAGACCTGAAGAACCAGATTAGAGGCACATCATTGTGGAGATAACCTTCCTTTGTGATTACTAATGGAGTCAACACTGACTTGGCAGCACATAATCATGACTTGAAAATGTGTTTACTGAAAATTCAATGGATTGGCTACACTCAAAGATCAGTATGAATTGTTCTGACCCCTTGAATATAAAGTGTCTGTTGACTTGTTCATAAATTACAAGCCTCATATAAAGTGTTAGGTTTATTTAACATAATTGCACAGTGAAAGTGAAATTAGAGAACAGCATACTTTTGTTATGAGGTCCTTGAATCCTACATATCTGAAATGCTAAACAGTTAAAATTTACGTCAGTACATGATAAACATTTTTATAAAGCTGTTCTGAAATTTAACTGTTTTAGAAACTAAATTAAGTGCCACAGATAAAAATTCTGAATGTTGCAACAGAATTTTATTTACAGATTTCATAATGTTTCTCTTCTGTAAAATTGGATTTTGGGATAACCAAATCAATATTAACCTTTACAAGCAACTTTCAGATATTGTAGACATAAAGCCTGCTAATATGGAGGAATTAACAGAGGTGATAACTGCTGCAGAGTTTCATCCTCATCATTGTAATGTGTTTGTCTACAGCAGTAGCAAAGGAACTATTCGACTCTGTGATATGCGTTCTTCAGCCCTTTGTGATAGACATTCAAAATGTAAGTAGTTAGGTTTTATAAAGCATATTTGGAAATTAAATGGGTATGTTCATTTTTGTGAATTACTAAATACTAGCCAGTAAAGAACTTTTCAATATCAATCCTACAGTGAAAGAACTGCATTTTAAAGAGTAGAAATCAACCTATTGTTTTAGATAATTCTTAAGCAAAGCTAAAGTGTGAGACATGACTAATATAATTTATTTGTCCATTTATAAAATATAGCTGTTCAATATTTGGCAGTCCTATCTTAACTAGTTGGTATTTTTCAGAAATAGCCGTTTTGAGAAGTTTCGGTATATTTTTGCTACATCAGTTGGGTTGGTAGAACATAGCCTCTTTTAGTAATGACTATAGCTAATTAAGTTGACAGACAAAATCTTTCATTACAAATCTGTTTTAATGTGTTGGATTTGTGTGTAAACATTTCTAAACTCAAAACATCCCACATCCTGAAGGAATGTTTTGAGCGTGCTAATGTTTTTAAATATTCAATTGGAAACTCCCTATTTTTTAAAAAAATAATTCATTTGTTAAAGGCTGCAGTTGTAAGTAGGTTAAACAAATACTAATACTCGGTTGCAATTTGTAGGCTAGATACTGAGAGAAAAAATAATTGTGGTAGCCATTAGTTTGGGGGTTGGATCATCTCTTTTTTTTTGTAAGCTTAATGTTTAGTCACAGTAAGTATTGTTGCTCCTAATCTGGTGCTATTTTAAAAAAAATGGACATAGGCTCCTGAGAAGCTTGTACCAGTATAGAAAAACATATATGATAACTTAATTTGCATTCATCTCACTCCCAGAAACCGTACTCAGAGTGGCTAGGAATAAAATGCAAATTAAATAAGAAAGCCATTATAATTACGATGTAAAATTGTTTGACATATGAACAGCATGAGGAATCAGAGAAGGTTATCTTATCTTTGGGATGATTTAGGCCACAATTCAGGGGTTCCGTGAATGGGTAAAGGGAGATTTTTGCATTAACCTTCAACAGAAAATCATCCCGTGGTGAATGGTATGTCCGTGACTGCTTGTGCAGTAAGGTTCCCCGGGGGGCGGGATGTTAGGGCTTGACTGGGGAAGGCTTTGGATCCAATTGATCCAAATTCCCTACATTTCCCAGGCATACATCTGGAGTGAGTGGGAAACTATTGTCAGCCCCTGGAGCCGATGTAAGTTGCTTGCTTTCCCTCGGGGAATGTAGTGGGAAGAGGGTTAAAAAAAAAAAGACCAATTGGCAAGGTATATTTTTACAAAGGTAAAAGCTGCAACCCTCTCTTCTGCCCTAGCTGGCATGAGCACAGCAGAACTCAGGAAGTGGAGGATCCTCCGGGAAAGGTTCTCTTTCCCCACCTTATTGGATTGGTTTGCCAGGTAGTATCTTGAAGCATTTTAAATTGTTTTCTTATTATTAGATAACTCTGCGTATGAAAGCCTGAAGGGACTGCTTTCATAATTAAGTGCAAATAAAAAGTTAAAGAGCTCTCAACGTGTGGTTCAATGTCAGTTTCCAGTAAATAAAATATTGCATCGATAATTTTAATAGCGCTTTGCCTAGGAAGTCACCTTTTGAAAGTAATTTGTTTTCTGATCACAACTGTTAAAAATAAACCATATGAGCAAACAAGAGAAGCTCTTAACATGGTGCAGTTTTCCTGATAGCGCTAGTTGATTTTCAGGTCCCAGATGCTTACATTGTACAAAGACTCGTACAGTGATTGCTAGATGGTTTATTCCCATAAACTCCATCCTGAGCTATTAGGTTGTTAGCAGACCAATTCTTACTGATCCCATCTTAAGTATATTTAATATCGATAACTTTTAATTTTCTTTATCATGTGGTATTAGGATATGGAACAACGTGTTAAATTAAATATGGCCCTTTTCTAGGCAGAGTCGAGAAGGGGATTTAAAATTTATAATTTTACCCAAGATATTTAGACCTGTTCTTATGTTCTATTTATTTTTATTTGCTTCCATTTATATGGCTACCACCTCAGCCTTGTGATTCAGGGCGACAAACAGCAATTTAAAAGCTAAAATCAGTGTTATGCACTTTTAATCGGTGAATTATATTTTACTGTTGATTGGTTTTACATTGTTCGAGTGCCTGAAGTCATTGATTGGGAAGAATATTGTTTGTTGAATATTTAAATATAAATATGTTTATAAATTGGAGACCAGCAGAGATTAGCAAAAGCAATGTATGACCAAGGAAATATCAGTAAAACTTGGCAGGTAAGCCACATTAGGATTAGCAAGGAGAAAATTAAAACTTCAATCTCTTTTTTTTTCAATTGAGCACAATTAGTTTGTTCACAATCACCCTGGTACCTGTAGAAAGATTCTATAGTGCCCCATCCAATTTGGTTTGTTTGGTTGACAGATTAATAAAATCAGTAAATGGAAACTAGTACTAGATCTTTTATCTTTGGAGTATTTTCTGTCTTAATATATGTTATTAGAAAATACAAATATGGAAGAGTGCCATCCTACTCAGAAGTTATGGCAGTCAACTTGGTAGGATAGAGAGCATCGTGTAGAGCAAGGGTCCCCAACCCCTGGGCTGTGGCCTGTTCGGAACCGGGTTGCGCAAGTGGCAGGTGCAACTCCACTTGCGTGAGCAGTGGGCATTTACACATGAAGCACCTGCTGCACAACAGAACCATCCCTTCTCTTCTCCTCCCCCCCCCCCCGCCCGGCCGCTAGTCCACCAAGCCAGAAAGGTTGGGGGCCTCTGCTGTAGAGCTGTGTTCCATAAATTTTTTTATCTTTGGGCCCTTTGCCACTTAGGACCCCAAAGAGTTTTTCTTTTATAGGTTATGTTTATCTGTGTTTATTATATGAAAAATTACAATTGACACAGTTGCTTCTGCCCCTTCTGACAATTACTTGATTGGATTTCAATATTGTAATATTTTTCAACAGGTTGGTAATTAATATTCATTTCATGAAAACCTGACAGGATCTTGAGGGGAGCCCCCCAGGATATATATATATCACTCTGGTACCCATTCTAACGGGCTTTTAATTTATTAAATTTATATGCCACCTATCCCATTGTCAAGCTGCTCTGGCCTTCAAGTTATATTTCAGTCACTCTCAAGGCATACTGTCTGGAAATTGCAGTTTTAGCTAAGCCTAAATTTATTGAAAAAGGTAACAGTGTTCAACTACATAATTATTAACAGTTTTCATTCCTATCTTGTAATTTTCAGTCTTTGAGGAGCCTGAAGATCCCAGCAGCAGATCATTCTTTTCAGAAATAATATCTTCAATATCAGATGTAAAATTCAGTCACAGCGGTCGATACATGATGACCCGGGACTATCTTTCAGTTAAAGTATGGGATCTGAATATGGAAAACAGGCCAGTAGAGACCTACCAGGTATAGTGTCCATGCTTTAAAAAAAGGGAAAAATGTATAACATTGGAATGGAAAATCTCCTTATATTGCTCTGCACTTGTGTATTTTAAGGTTCATGAATATCTTCGCAGCAAACTCTGTTCCCTGTATGAGAACGACTGCATCTTTGACAAATTTGAGTGCTGCTGGAATGGTTCTGATAGGTAAGTCTGATTTTTATACTTCCAAAGTTTTCCTGAATATTGAAAATGGCTGTATTGTTCAAATCAAATCAAACTGCAGCAAGAATGAAGAGATGCAGTTCACTTTAACATACTTACAGTATAATAGTGGATTATCCAGAATTGGCTAATCCATTCAAAAGGCCACCATTTGGAAACTCTGCTCTGACTCTAATGATGACACAATAGCATGTATAATAAATTAATAAAGGTACCTCCAGATGTGTATTCAGTGAATATAACCCTGATCCATTTTGAGATCTGCAGATCGTTTGATTGGATCTGAATTCAGCCTTTGAATTTGAAGGCATAAAGATGTCTTAAACTTTGTTTTTAATGAAATGAAAATGGAAGTATGGTGGACATTTTAAATTTCAGCAAACTTCTTACGAGAAAAGAACGAGAGACTGTGCCACTACTGCCACCATTACCAAGGAACATGATTCCCATCTTTATCCTTGGGAGTTAGTAAAGCCATTGCCAAAATAACCTAAGGGAGCGGCGAGTGTCTCTCCCTCTCTTGCTCCCTATATTTCTTTTGGGGATGTGAGCTAGATGATTTTATGTGGTGAACCACATCCAGTCCATTGGTTGTAGGTTGCCAAGACCTCTTCTAGCAGTTACTAAGTTTGCAGAATATCTACCAAACAACTTTAAGGGATTCAGCACAATATTTTTTTAAAAAATCTTCTATTGTATCTCTTTTAAGTGAAAGATAGGGATGAGTCGAGGACACTGCAGCTGTGTCTATTTTAAAAAAGCCTACATTTAGCCCTATTATTTGCAATATCTTTAAAATGAATATTTGTGGCCAAGGCCTATTAAAGAACTGGAGCGTTACAACTATATTTAAAGTGTGTCCCAAACCAATGTTAGCCCTGTTCTCCATTTTCTGCTTTTCTTCTTAAAAGCAGTAAACATCTGTAAGGTAAAGGTTCCCCCGCACATGCGTGCTAGTCGTTTCTGACTCTAGGGGCCGGTGCTCATCTCCATTTCAAAGCCAAAGAGCCAGCGCTTGTCCGAGGATGTCTCCGTGGTCATGTGGCCGGCATGACTAGATGCCAAAGGCGCACGGAACGCTGTTACCTTCCCACCGCAGTGGTCCCTATTTTTCTACTTGCATTTTTACGTGCTTTCGAACTGCTAGGTTGGCAGAAGCTGGGACGAATAACAGGCGCTCACTCTGTTACGCGGCACTCAGGATTCGACCCGCCAAACTGCCGACCTTCTGATCGACAAGCTCAGCGTCCTAACCCACTGAACCACCGCGTCCCAAACATCTGTAGCCAACATCCATTCATGACCTTGCCTATCTACTCTTAACAGCAGTTAGCATTTAGGAACGAGGACTTTTTTTAAGCTTACCCCTGTTTATTCAGTGTTGAGAGTGAAATTAGCCCAAAGCAAATATAATTAAAAGAAATGTTGGCCAAAGTATGTACTACTCAAACATGGAAACCATTCCCAATAATGATAGGGGCAAGAATTTGTCAATTGTTGCCAAAAGGCAGTCTACTTAGTACTTCTGCCAATCATAATACTGGCTGAAAAGTTGCTGGAAGAATTTCTTCCAGGCAAAATCAGAGCTACTTCTGAGAGCCTGCCTCTTCCTTTTCCACCCTGAACTGAACAGACGTCCCTCACCAGTTTACTCTCTTGCTGCTTCAAGGAGGAGTTCTTAACTCATATGAAGGGTTTTACTTGCTAGACAAATGCATAGGCTCCCTCTGTAAAACGTAACTATAGCTACCTTCTGATAAACCTAGTTGGCATTCCAATGGCTTTTCCGATTCCGAAGCCAATGAGATTGTGGCGAAAGAGATTTTAAAAGGAGACTCTTCCATTTTAGAATGTAGTGGCAGGATTTCTGGTCTTAGTAACGTCAAGAAAAGAGTTGAGGATCAACCAGATTTCCATTTGCCATTCCTCAGGCTGAGTCTCACCAGAAATGAGATTTGGAGCTGTTAAGAGAGCTTCTTTGGTTTGCCTTTATCGCTTATCTGTCTATGGAAGTACCAGGAGATGAGGGTGCAGTTGTTACATGGATTCCTGTTTCATGCTGCAGACTGACTAGAAAGGGTGGTGCTGATGATCATAATGAAGAGGAAATTGTTCAGAGAATATTGGATGATAAATAAAAAGCAGGATACTTTCCCACCCCAAGAATTCCAATAGGCAGATTTTTTTCAAGATCATAAAAGTAATTGGTCAGATTTTTGGTATGAGAGAATCTGTTGTACCACTTAAACTCCTCCTCTGTGTTGTAAATAAATGAGAACAAAGTTGCAGCATTGCTTCAGATCCTCCCAAAGTCAGAAGCGTGGAGGGATTTCATTGAATGACTGACCCTTTTCAGAGAGTTCAGTTCACTTCTATACGTTGCATTGGTTCAGTGATTCTGACAGGTGAACTACTTCTCTAGAGTGATTTTAATGAATTTTCAGTAAATCAAATTGTCCTATCCAAAATCTGTGCAGCTTTAAATGTTTTTAATGCTTTACTGCAAGGTATCTTATAATGGCCTTAAGGGGCCTAATATAAATATAATTCAAGCAAATAATGTTGCCATAAGCAGAATTATTTTTAAGTGATGAGATATCTTCTTCACATTGGATGAAATAAATGCCAGGGTCAGTTCCTGTTAGCTGATCAAATAATATTGTATGTATTAATGGAATGGGGTTTTAGAGGCAACAGCTTTAAATACAGGATGTACACATGGCAAATGATAGTCTCCACATATAAAATTTCTCCATCTACCTGCTGTTTGAAAAATACTGTGCCAGAAATAACCTCTCTCTGTTAACCCAGAGAACTGCTGGCAGCCAGAATGTACAGTACTGTCCCAGATAAGCCATAAATATGTTTTTAGAAATCTATATTTGAAAGCAGTGTATCCAGCAGACCACGTATTTAACCATTTATTAAATGCATTCCACTTTAAACACACTGTTCTAGATATATTTAATGCCTCAACTCTCAAACTGGCACTACAGAAATGCCACAGCAGACCCTTAAATAACAGTGGCAGGATTTCTCAGATCTGTTTTATAAAGAAAATAGTGTTAAGCCTTAAAAGGATTCTGGACATTATTTTAGTTTATCCCAGCCACTCAAAACGGACAATGGACGACTGTAATTTTGAGTCCTGGCTCTTTTGCCTGCATCATCAAAAAGTGCTGTCATATAAAATGGCCTATGAATTGAGGAGAGCATGAAATATGGCAATGATATATTAAGGGATGACAGCATCTAGATCACAGGTCTGCAACCAGCGGCTCCGGAGCCGCATGCGGCTCTTTCAGCCATCTGCGGCTCCCAGTCCTCTGCCATGTGCAGTCCAAAAAAAAAAAAAAGTGGGACTAAAAAGGTTCAACCAATCAATTCAAATACGCAGGGTAGGTGCATATCTCGCCTTGGCTCCACTCTTCAGTCAAACCCTGTTGTGCACATGCGCACACATTTTTTGCGGCTCCCAGTTTTTCCTTTTGTGAGGGAACCGGTTCCGAGTGGCTCTTTCAGTGTTTCAGGTTGCTGACCCCTGATCTAGGTAATGGCATAATTGCATAAAATTCAATTTAAATCTAAGAAAACACAGCCATAAAATTGAACATCCTTTAAAAACAAGAGCGGAATGTTTAAAGATTACAGCAGTATGACAACACAAATAGTTTTGAGAGGGACCCAATCTGACAGCTGCAGTAGTGCTGAACCGCAGTTTAATGATAAAGCTTATAAAGCCTGGGAGAATAAAAAGTGGTCTTCACCAGGAACTGTATTATAAAACATTTAACTAGAGTTCAGTTTACATTAGATCTCTCTGGAAGTGGCATTCTACAGTTATGGCCATAGGGCAGGGGTAGGCAACCTTGGCTCTTTTATGACTCGTGGACTTCAACTCCCAGAATTCCTGAGCCAGCCATGCTGAGGGGAAAGGGGAGAGGTTTCCAAGCTGAGCCATGCTGGCTCAGGAATTCTGGGAGTTGAAGTCCACGAGTCATAAAAGAGCCAAGGTTGCCTACCCCTGCCATAAGGGGAAAGGTGCTGCTCGCCAAAACTGCATTTTGCCGGGCATGGGAAAGGCTAACCTCATCTTATTCTATCTCAAGACACCGTTAAACGTTGGTAATTTTTCCAATCCTGACATCTGTATCCATAAAATGCTCGAAGAAGTTGTAATTTGCATAATTAGCTATGTTGATAGTATATATTTAAACTACAGAAATCAGCTTTGGTGACACAAACGATCAGTGAATAACACCAAACTACAAGTCTGATCTTTGAGTTAACAATCTACTTCTAGAACAGGTGGAATAATGTTTAGCTGAATAATTGAGCCAAAAAAGTACAATCCATTATAATAGTCTGGCACATTTTATTTATTTATTATTTATTTATTTATTTATTTGTTTTTATAAACCGCCCTTCTCCCGAGGGACTCAGGGCGGTGTACAGAATAAGATAGGCATACAGAATGAACCGTAATGAAAAACAAACACTAGTAAAATACAAACTGGGACCCCAATAAGAGCTATCAGGCCAGGCCGGACTGCTGGAACAGGTAAGTTTTTAATTCTCGCCGGAAGGTGCGGAGGTCGGGGGCCATCCGGATTTCGGTTGGCAAGCTGTTCCAGAGGGCTGGCGCACCCACTGAGAATGCCCTCCCCCTGGGGGCCACCAGCCGACATTTCCTTGTCACACCAGGATTTTGTGATATTCTGTAATAAAAATTTTACTGATCATAATATAGTGTATTCATTAGCAAATTAGTGGCTATTGATAAGTATGAAATAAAAGGTAGCTATATTATTTTTCTCTTAGTTTGTATTTTTTTGCAATTCTCCTTTGTAATTGCTTTAACAATTTAGAGTTCATTTAATTATGTATGTATATTTTTTTAAAATTAAGTTCCTATTTAAAAAATGGATAAAGTAAGTGTCAGTCCTGTAGCTCTGTTATTGCTGACTAGTGAACAGCAAAGAGAGGGAAATTGGGTGATTATTTAGGTGGACATTTATAGCAATTATTTTCATCCAGATGAAACGAATGAATAAAACCATTGTTCTTTCTTTCATGCAGTGCCATTATGACTGGCTCCTATAACAACTTCTTTAGGATGTTTGATCGGAACACACGGCGAGATATTACATTAGAGGCATCCAGAGAAAGTAGCAAACCTCGAGCCATCTTAAAACCCCGGAAAGTGTGTACAGGTGGCAAAAGAAAGAAAGATGAAATAAGTGTTGACAGTCTAGACTTCAATAAGAAGATCCTCCATACAGCGTGGCACCCTGTGGAGAACATCATTGCTGTAGCTGCAACCAATAACTTGTATATATTCCAAGACAAAATTAATTAAAGACGGCTTATTTGAGGACAGAGTTGTCGTCTTGAATAGTTAAGCTCTGTTGTTTATCTGTCAGAGATGGCCTTGTCCTTCCAGTAAAGAACATGGATGCACTTATTTCCCCTTTATAGGCAAAGGAGAGAAACTGGCCTGGACTTGAGTTCGTGGTGTATTTCTGCCTTCAGTGAGGGGGGAACATGGAATTGATTTTTGTAAACAAGGAAAGCCCACTGGAAGCAGAATTGATGGACAATACTTAATAAAAGTCAATATTAAACAAAATGTATTTATTTAAGTCTGAGCCTTCCTTTCCAGTTGATAGACCAAAAATCTTAACACCCAAGAAACAAAATTGTCATAAAAATGTAATTTTTATCTCACATGCTCTTTATCTGCTGTAATATTTGGGCCTTTCAGAACATATATTTGTGCTTTATGCCTGTAAACATTCTTTCTCTGGCCTTCATCTAAGCTTTAGGTGTTTCTACCTTTGAGCATATAGGCAAGTCTAGAGTTGGGTGTGTAGACAGGTTTTTCATGTATATTTACTCACCAACTGTATAACCGCACCTTCTGGTGTAAACCACTTAATAAAAATAACAAACTATAAGAAAAAGTGTTTTTAAATCTGAAAGTATGTATTCAGTCTTTTTTATTGCATGTATTGAGATTGTGCAAGATACCTGATGGAAAGATTTGAAAATAGTTTGTCCCCAAAAAGTATTTATTATACAAAATGAGCAGTGTTGGATGTTGTCCTACTGCTTCAAACTCTTGAATTGAAATTTGTATCCCGTTGTCTCTATTTACCCTAGTTTGTATTGTTTTTCTATGTTTAAAAGAAGATATACGGTATGCACAAAAGGTGATGTAAAAAAAACAGCCCGTTTACTTACATGCAGCCTTAAACACAATGGGCCATGTACATCAGAACTTTCAAGAATCATTGTTTTGGTTAATAGTAAATATGATTTACAATTAATGTTGATGTGCATACATTAATGTGCATTACATTTTTTATCCTTAGTTCTTTGTTTTCAAGAAGATATTTTTTTAAATACTAAACTAGGCATAAGCAGATGCAAGCATATTGCCCCTGAAGCTCAACCTTGTATGTTATTAAAAGTAATTATGCCAAACAGGAGCACATTTACCGTAGATATATTTCAACTCTTAATATGGGCTTGTGACACCAGGGGACCTGGTTGTCTTAAGGCTGATGTGGAAATGTAATGATAGAATGCTAAGTTTCCACTAGAAATGGGGGCAAAGAAAAATACATCACTTTTATATATTTTTCTTAGAAGTGGGAATAACTCCTGGTATTTCACTGTAAAACATCTCTGGGAGTAAACCTAAAACAGAAATAGCAATGGGCACAGTTTTGATAAAAGTATCTTCCACTTTCTGTATACTTACTGCTGAAAGTGCCTGTGGAATCCCCCTTAAAATTCAGGCCCTTTAAGCTTCCTGAAGAAAAGATAGGGTGATTTGTTCATGCTCTAAATTAAATGAAGGTTTAATATGATTATTGAAAGTATGAGTATGCAAGAGGAATGTGTCTCTGATCCTATCCTGTCAATGTTCATGGAGTGCCACTCGTCCTCAGAATCTAACGCCAATTTGGTGGATCTAAAAATAAAAATCGTATATTGTAGATCAGTTGTGACACTATTTGCAAATCTTGAAATGTGGAACCAATAGGTCATTTAACTATTAGATTTGACTTTGTTCCCTCCCTGCCTTCCTGCAAAGCAAATACAATGGGTTTGTATATAATTGTTCTATTATTTTGATCAAAAAGTTTAATAAATTTTAAATGTTTACCTGAATTTATACTGTGTACTTTTAAACTTTTTCAATGTTTTTTTTTGTTTCTAAATTTGCATTAAATGCCTTTGAAATATATTTAATATTCATTGTGCAGTATTGTGCTAGTGGATAGCAGGTAGCAGTCAAGAATAAGTTAATTTAATTCTTACTAGATCTGGTTGTCATTTGTATTGCATGGAAATACAAAGGGTCTACTTTTTCCTCTTGTTCTTTTGATTTTAAATCATTTTTAACAAGTTTACATGTTTAACTGATTAATGCATCTGAAATGTATTCCATTCTACCAAAGATCATTCATTTACAAGGTTGACTTTGTTTGTTTCCTATATTATAAATTAGCAAATCAAAAATTCAGAGATGTTAATATTTTTCAATCTGGCTCCATCAATTTCTTCTATAGATAATCAGTATTTAAGGAGTTAATGGATGAAAATTAAGCATTTATTATTGTATTACAACAATCCCCATTTTCTTAAAGGTCTTTTTTCACATTGTGCATAAAACTGAGCAGGTTTTGCTGACTTGCATGTCTGATTAGTTTAATTTTAACTATCTGCCTCTTCATTATTTATGGCACAGTTTTTGCTCATGAGTATTCATAGCCTAGGGAGAGCCCTGCTTCATGATTGCTTCACCTCGTTGTAAGTTTCAATTTGTTCCCAAAAATTAAATAAGGAATTGGATGCTCTATAAAGCAAAATACCATGCTCAGTGGGTTAGGACGCTGAGCTTGTCGATCGGAAGGTCGGCAGTTTGGCGGGTCGAATTCCGAGTGCCGTGTAGCAGAGTGAGCGCCTGTTACTCCTCCCAGCTTCTGCCAACCTAGCAGTTCGAAAGCACGTAAAAATGCAAGTAGAAAAATAGGGACCACTGCAGTGGGAAGGTAACAGCGTTCCGTGCGCCTTTGGTGTCTAGTCATGCCGGCCACATGACCACGGAGACGTCCTCGGACAAGCACTGGCTCTTCGACTTTGAAACGGAGATGAGCACCGCCCCCTAGAGTCGGAAACGACTAGCATGCATGTGCGGGGGAACCTTTACCTTTATCATCAACCCCAGAATTGCCTTTTCAATGAGATAAGTGGTATATAAATTTAATAAATAAATACAAATAAAACTATCAGGCTATAGATGTTAAGAGTGAAAATTTGGGACTTCAGATGTGTACTCAGCTTACTAGAAAATCTGGTGAGAGATGCAAAAAGCATCTGTTTCTGTAGAGCAGGTTATCAAACTGCCGGCCCATGGGCTGGATTGCATCACACCAAAAACACGCCCACCCCATTGCCAGCAATGGGGGGGGGAAGTCACGATACGTGATGTCGCAGGTTTGACACCCGTGCTTTGGAGGGTTTTATTACTGGCTACAGTTAACTGTTGACTATTTTGACACTGGGCAGGCTCTTGTCAGGCAATCATGAGTTCATTAAAAAACTAAAAATTCTAAGTGGCTATATTTGTTTGCTTATGCTTCAGCCCTTTATTTTCTAAGGGGGCACATCTCACTTCAAATTTCCAAAGAGGGCATTTGAAAATAACCCCAGAATAACATTTATTTGGGTTTATCATACACTACTGCACTATGGAATTAAAAAGCAACATACAAGTTTACTCACTCCCTTTATTGCTTTAGCACATTAGCAGCAAACACATGGACATTTGACACACTATTTCACAGCTTACTGATTTGATAAAAAGCTGGAAAATAACCATTTTATACTCTCACCATTTATCTGACATGATAGCCAGTAGTGACATTGTCATACAAGTACTGTACACACTTGTGATTCATTTTTTAAAAAGGTGAAATCGGCAGTACAAATGTGATCAAACAGTAGCTAATTGAAAAACAAGCAAGTTTTGAATACTTGGCTAGCTTACTAGATCAAGAAAAATCCCCATTTCAGAAGTAATAATAAAAATAAGTTGGAAGGGACCTTGGAGGTCATCTAGTCCAGCCCCCTGCCCAGGCAGGAAACCCTATACCATTTCAGGCAAATGGCTGTCCAGTCTCTTCTTAAAAACCTCCAGTGTTGGAGCATTCACCACCTCTGGAGGCAGGTTGTTCCACTGGTTAATTGTTCCGTCAGGAAGTTTCTCCTTACTTCTAGGTTGCTTCTCTTCTTGACTAGTTTCCATCTATTGCTTCTTGTCCTGCCTTCAGGTGCTTTGGAGAATAGCTTGACTCCCTCTTCTTTGTGGCAGCCCCTGAGATATTGGAACACTGCTATCATGTCACCCCTCACCCTTCTCTTCGTTAAACTACACATACCCAATTCCAGCAACCGTTCCCTATATGTCTTAGCCTCCAGCCCCCTAATCATCTTTGTTGCTCTTCTCTGTACTCTTTCTAGAGTCTTGACATATTTTTTACATTGTGGTGACCAAAACTGGATGCAGTATTCCAGGTGTGGCCTTACCAAAGCATTGTAAAGTGGTATTACTACTTCACTTGATCTTGATTCTATCCCTCTGTTAATGCAGCCTAGCACTGTGTTGGCTTTTTTGGCAATGAAAATTGAAAGTAACAAGTTTCCCTATTCAGATGATGGTATGTTTAATTTGCAATGGCCAAGATAATGGTCTCTATTATGTCTGGGGGAGGGGGGGAAACCAACTGGTCTCTGAACCCATTAAGTCAACCCATCTACACAGCTACTATCTATTTAAGCCTATGTGTCTTTTTTTCCATTGAAGTAAATAAATCTGTTCAAGACAAACCTTATAATACCTGTGGTGCCTCCACCTGTATAAATATATATCAACTATATTAACAGTGAAATAAAGCCAAGTTAGTTGATCAAACAGCATTACTCCAAATGATGCAAGCTTGTGAAAGATACGCGGACTTCATTTCTCAGAATGCTCCAGCCAGCCATGCTGATGCTGGCTGGGGCATTCTGGAAATTGTAGCGCACACATTTGCCAAAGTCAAGAAATATTTCAATAGGATGATCTGAAGGGCACAGTATCAATTATTAATTCCAGTTCTAACTCGAGCATAAAATAAGTCACGTGCCAAATAAAATCAAAATTAGTATAAGAAAAAAAATTATACATACTATAAAAACGCAGCATAGGTATACCAGGTGATCCTAAGCTACTCTTCCCAAACCACAGTAGTTCAGGTCCGGTTATATGAAATAAACGTATCCAATTACACTTCTAGTGCTGTAAGCAGGTGGTGTTAGCAGGATTCCATGAAATATTTGAACCTTTCATGAAATCATGCCCCTTCCGGGCATCCTGCGCCCCTTCGCCTCAGAAGAGCAAAACAAACTTTAATTAGAAGGTCCTTTAGCAGAATATTCAAGGACTCAAAAAAAAAAAATACAGAAGCTGACACCGCATGATTGAAATCCCACTTTCTTAACCTAGTGCATGTAAAAGGGTTGGGACTTTATTTTCATGGGTGCAACTGCATCTTGACATTTTAACTGATACTCTACCCCTTCCCACACTTTGCCACAAGAAGGTTTAAATTAAGCCCTCCGGAGAGCATAGCTATGGAAATACATAATCAAGCCAGCCTTTTTGCAAAGCTATGCACGCTGTAACCCAGAGGCTGCCTTCACACATAAAGCTAAGGCTTTTTTTTTTTTACATGAAACTTAATTGAACAAGTTGTACTGTCTGGTTTACACATGTTAAATCCTAAACAAATTCTCATCCTTTATTGTAACTGATGAACAGTAAGACCTTTATACAAAAATAACAGAGGCTACAATGCATTGTTTTTGTTTACTTACAAGTAAATCTCAAGTCTTACTAGATTCGATGCCAGGCAGCTAATATATATCATGAGGCCTTAAAACAGGGGGTGTCAAACTCGCAACGTCACATGACGCGTTGCGACGTATCGCAACTTTTTTTCCATTGCTGGCAATGGGGTGGGCGCAGTTTCGGCATGACGCATCTGGCCCGCGAGCCAGCAGTTTGACACCCCTGCCTTACAACAGTGTCAGCTCAGTGCTGAGCTGGCAGCTTTAATTGTGGCCTGTGCTCATAGCTTTCAGCATAAGGATATCCTCTCTTAAAATATCATTTTCTTTTAGGGGTTATTGAAACATGTTGAGAATCTAGCACCAGCCCTGTATATTTAGTCCCCAACCTTTGTAGCCCGCAAGGTGTGGGGAAGCCTGAATGGCCCACACCACCACTCATATTCTGCAAACCCTCCTTGAGAATAGAACGCGGAACTCATGACATGTTGCAGACAAGGAACAAACCTTCCTTCTGCCAAATACTGTGGGTCAGCGTGGAAAGAACGTGTGGATAACATCACAACTGTGCCTTGTCATTATGCTCATTGTGTTTCCGTTCTACATAGCAATGATCTGGCCTATTTGCATATCTAGAATAAAAACAGCAATGTGCAGGAGAGGGAAAGCCATAGTCTCATTTCCAGCTCCTTTTGCATCTACAGTAGGAAGAAAGAAGCAAACGAACATGGAAAAGGTAGACAGCAAAGCACCACCTGACAAATGGATATTTCTTCTGTAACTGCCATCATTCACCACGAGTAAATTCCTATGTATTTCACAGAGACCAGACCAGTGGCTAACAGCTGCAGCATTTGTAATTAAAAAGGCAGATCCAGCTACCCCACTATGACTCGTTGATGATTTAGGACATAAAGCAGTGCCTCGCAAATCAGAAATTAGAGGTTTCTGTTTATCAGCCAAGAGGGGAAAAGGGAATGGCTAATGTTATTTTCCCACAATGAACTTCTTGGAAGAAATTCCTCAGGGCTTTCCTTCTTAAAAGTTTTCTGACCACACAAATTTTGGCTGACTTTGAGAAAAATCATATTATTTATTACTAAATCATTGTCCCAACAGCTGCACACAAACTTTCATTGGAAACAGAAAGAAAAGATTCCATATTAAGACTTACACATACCAAGACGCTGAACACTGATTCATGTTTACATTTCAAATCATATCACTAATTCATTTCATGTCAAGTAGCAAAACTGTAAAGCCATTTGGCTTTTGTTGACCACGGCTTTCTTTTTTTGAAATTACAGTTGTGTCTTTTTCACAACTAATCATTACGAGTCTTTTCACTACGACATAAAAACAAATTGTATATTAATTCCTTCCCAGATGTTCACAGTCAATTTTTTTTCCGCTACAGTGCTCATTCTTGCAATAGCAACAAAGAAAAATCTTCAAGCAGGGATAATGAAATGTGGGCCATTGCACATGCTGAACAACATTTCCCAAGATCCTTTGCTACTGGCCCAAAGTTGGAGCTTGCTGGAAGTTGTAGTTCTGGTTCCCCACTCCTGATCTAAGCTACACTATATTAAATCGTGCAAATAGGAATTTACATAGAGAAGCAGTTGGCTAGTTGGGTTTTCTTCCTTTCCTTTTGCAAGAGCCCTTTACACAATAAAACATATATCGCCACATTATGATTATAGATTTGGAAGTTTCTTCTGTTCACCACTTTATATGTCTGGATGAATTTTGTCATGATTTGCAAAAGAGACAAATTCGTTTCTTTTTTACAAGGAGCTGCTGGAAGCTGTGATTGTCAACCGTTTCCCAATATAAATCCTGAAACACAAAAACAACCAGTAAGAATTCGGCTGCATTTGGAGCTGGAGCTGCATTTTCAACCTCACCTCTTTTCTCCAGGATACAAGTCTGAATTGGTACAGTTATAGAGACAAGTCACTCAAAGATGGACTAGACCCGTGTTTTTCAACTTTGGTAGCTTTAAGACGTGTGGACTTCAACTCTTAGAATTGTCCAGGCAGCATCCCCCGATTCCAGATTTTATTTTCAAATGTAATTTTTCAAAATCTTTCTTCACGTATACTAGAAGCATAATACAAAAATTCATAGCAGTCCAGGTGATATATATATATATATTGTTTGTTAAGCATTCAGAATACACTTGCTTAGTCCCAGACACGGGACAAATCTTATTTCCTGTTTCAGGCCTGTGGCCTAGGGGTTAAAACAACTGCTTAAGACGCAGTCGGCCCAGGTTCGTATCTCAGAAGGGTATGGCTGACTGATGAGAACAAATAAGTTTGAAATGATCATATCGGTCTCCCTTTATTCTTTGTTAGCAAGCCAAAAAAAAAAATTTCACACACACACACACACACACATATATATGATCAATCACTTAGTGATTATTCAGAAATACAACAGAGCTGCCCCCAAAGGTATACACTATATGACTCGGTTTCCAAGTACTGATGGCTGCCTCCCCCTGTAGTCACAGATCGCATTTGGATGCTTGGCACTATGCCTGCATTTACAGCTATCTGTAGTGCCTCGTGGTCACATCACTGCAATTTATGGTTTTTGCCAGAAACCACCATGTCTTTCGGTTCTCAGCAAAAAAAAATCCCTTGGCTACAATGGCTTTGCTTACCGACTGCCACATTTGCTTAACCACCATTGCATTTGTTAGCAGCTGTGATGTTTGTTGAACAATCACAACAACAACAAAAAATCATAAAATTGGGCATGGTCACATGGTGACCCACTTAGTGACCAGCAGGACTTACAACTACAATTCCAAATTCAATCATAGTTGTACCTGTCCTGAAACATGTTTTCCACTGATTTCACATTCACTTCTATCCTCATTCCATAAACCTGTAGTTTAATTATGAACAAAGGAATTAGATTGTTTCATAAACGTCCGAATTTATGAGTGATAACCACTTTTGACCTGTTTGCAAAACTCCAACAGTGTATAACACGAGGGGGGGGAAACCCAATGATTGGTCTTATAAACAGCAGCAGGCATAATTGTGAGGTTGTACAATTCAGAAAATGTTATTGATATCCGAGAGGAGTCACTAGGAAGACTCCGAGTGGATTCTCACCATACTTGAAGCCATAATGTAGTTAGTTTTTTGGACTATGTGTACATATGGACTACATAGGTCAGGGGTAGGCAACCTTGGCTCTTTTATGACTCGTGGACTTCAACTCCCAGAATTCCTGGCTCAGGAATTCTGGGAGTTGAAGTCCACGAGTCATAAAAGAGCCAAGATTGCCTACCCCTGACATAGGCAAACTAGGGTACAGATAACCTGCCAGCTAAATATTTTCTGAACATTAACATTTATAAAAGCAGGGTGTTTTTATTAAAAATAAAAAATAAAAATAAACCAGAAGTCCATATGCTACAAAATTATAAGACCAATATGTGGTCTTCTCAGAAGCAGGCACCTGATGCCATTCAGATACCGAGCACAATTCCCAGCAGCCTTCCATCATTAACTTGGCTTCCTGTGGATGCTTGAAGTTGCATTTCAGCAACATCTGGACGACCACCAATGGCCTAAACTGGATTCCTCTCTTTCGGTGCTCTCTGTAAATTACGAAATGTTAGGGACCGAGCTCCCAAACTACCTCTTAACATATGTGAACCCAGCCTCAAGCTTTCCAAGATCGTGAGCAGGGTTTTTTTCCAATCCTACCTGGAGTGGTCAGGGAGCGAACACGACACCTTTTGCATCTAAGGAATGTGTTGTACTAGTGAGCAGCGGTCTCCCCCTCTCTCTGATAGTATTATTAGGAGTCAAGAAGACCTTGTTGATGTAACCCATTAGATTTCTGGCTGTCAGAGTAGATGATCTAAATCAGACACGTCAAATACAAGGCCCGGGGGCCAGATCCGGCCCGCGAAGTGGTTTCATGCCATCCTGAAGCCATCCTGAAAACAGTGAGGGAACGGCCCCCACTGCCTTGGCCCTGGCCCAGAGACCCTCCTTCTGCCAGAGACCCTCAGATCTGTCCCACTCCTGCCCAGGCCCCCATAGGCACCCTTGATACAAACGATGTAGAGCTGGTCACGCCTACCCAGTAGGCCATACGCACTCTAACCACGCCCACCCAGTAGGCCACGCCCACTCTGGCCACATCCACCCAGCCCCCTGAGGGCAACTGCAATGCTGATGCGGCCCTCAATGAAATTGAGTTTGGCACCCCTGATCTAAATGAATCCTTACCCTAATCCAATGGCCAGCAGATGGGAGAGCAGCAGAGAAGGTAAGAAAATCTTCAAGAATTCTGCTGAAAATATGCCCCCCTTCTTCATCACACTCGTGTTTCTCATGCTGAGCGTAGCTGTGCGCTTAGGGTGTTTAAAGAGAAATTCCCTGGTTTACGAGAAGGCAAAAAACATTTCATCCATAATTGTCTGTGATCACATTTATATATTTAAAATAATGGAAATAAACAAATTGGCATTACTCATGATCAAGATCACTAACTTGGGGGGGATATTCTCAGGTCTGCTCGACCAGTCCCACATCCAATCTGAATTTTTCTTCAGAAGCCGTTCAACTTCTTTCCTTCTTTCCAGAAAATCTTCTTCAGACTAAAAGAAAGATAGGTACAATCAAGTGACCCGAGTCCATTCTCAGAATAGAGGTATGGAAGTGGACAAGGGGACTTTGGATCCAGGGTAAGCAAACACGCTATACCATTTGTTAAAGGTGTTGGGGCTTTTCCTGGAGTTTCATAGTAGTTATACAAGTCCAAGTTCGCAGGTTGAGTGAAGGAGGAATTAAAGAAGCACACTCTCAAAAGAGATGTGGCTTGAGAAGTAGTGAATACATAACAGAGTGCCTATCCAACCATCTATCCATCAGTCTATCTATCCATCTTTCTATCTATCCATCCATCTGTCTATCCATTCATCTGTACATCTATCCATCTATCCACCCATCCGTCCGTCCACCCACCCACCCACCTACCTATCTATCCTGCCCATTTCACACAGAGAGAGGCTGTGTGCTGTTTGTACTATCCCTCCGCACTGTCCCTCATCCATACAATTTATTTATTTTATTTATTTAATTAGATTTGTATACCAACCTTTCCCGAAGGACTCAGGGCGGTTTACAGGGTAATTAAAACAAGAAATACAAAAGTTAAAAACGATTAAAAAAATTACAACAGTCCCTGAAAAGGTAAAAGCCCCCAATTAAAATTAAAATTAAAATTCTCAGCCTGGGCCAGAGAGCTCGAAGAGCCAGGTCTTCAGGTCCCGGTGGAATGAACGGAGGTCGGGGGCAGTCCTCAGCTCCACGGGCAGCTGGTTCCAGAGGGCAGGCGCATCCACTGAGAAGGCCCTCCCCCTGGGTGTTACCCGCCGGCAATCTTTAACTGGCGGCACCCTGAGAAGACCCTCCCTGTGGGAGCGCACTGGACGAAGGGAGCTTGATGCTGGCAGCAGGTTTTCCCTCAGATATCCCGGACCCAAGCCATTTAGGGCTTTATAGGTCATTACCAGCACCTTGAATCAATGAGCTCACATTTTCTATCTGATGTTAACTCATCAGGAATTTGGGAGCCAAGTTTCACAATCAAACAATACTCTACTGGCTTATAATATCCAAATCAAGCCGAGCTAACTCAGCGAAGTCTGAGGTTGGATGAGGCTGGATCTTGACAAAAGAGATCCCCTGGTGTTTGAATAAGGTAAACTAATCACAACTGAGAAACTACAAATGGAAAAATTTTTCCAGCATGTAAGATTCCTTGTTAAAGAGTAAAAAAATTGGCTTCCTACATGCTAGCTAACTGGATCTCTGATAGCAACAGAAAGACTGCAGAGAAGTTCAAGAGTATCAAAAACAAAATTTTACTGAGCCGGAGTTACATGCCTGGAACATTAAAGCTCCAGCAGCTGCATTTTCCTTCAAGTAGCATTAGTGTTTAGATAGTTTCCAATATGACTGTGCCATTCATGCAGTGATTTTCCAAACTGTGTGCCAAAACTGAAATGGGTCTCCTAAAAAAACTACAAAGAACATTTCCCAGCTATAAATGAGGCTCTGCAGAATATACAATCTCCTGAGAAGATTGGATTTTATTCTCTTAAAGAAAAACACCATACACGCACACAAAAATTCAGTCTTTGAGTGTCTTTATGAACAGATAAAGACTTTACCTGAGAACTATTCTTTTCTCCGCTGGCACGACTCTCCACTTCTGAAGTTCTGTGAACATCCTGAGGTGTCTGGGAACGTGGTGGGCTTTGGAGGAAAAAAACGTGAGAATAACCAACCAAGAACAACTTACTGATTCGTGTTTTATCAGGACCATGGAAAGCTAACTTCAAATCCCAATAAAGTTCACAAAGCTACTTACAAACTTGTAGTCTAGCCTGCCTCTTTATTGTGATAAGAAATAGGAAAAACGTATGTTATGCATTCTGGAGCACCTTGGTTAAAAAAGGACAGAATTTTTTTTTAAAAAAGAAGGGACATCTTCCCAAGGTAAATGGATAGCAATTCTGGTTTTGTGGAAAAGCAGTAGTTCCTCCCCAAAATTTTAAGTGGGTCTAACCTATGTTAAGGGAGTCTGTGTGAGCAAAATGCCACAAGCTGTTTAGTACTTGTTTATTTCCTTCACAAACAAAGTCATCCAAAATGCAAAAAAAAACAAAAAAATTGGTATTTAATTCTTCCTCATAGTGTCAATAAAGAGCAGGTAGTTCCTAATGTCATCAGCACTAATAATTACATAGAAAAGGCTTAAACTTTCCCTTCACAATTATCAGCCCCATTACAAAATAATCCTGTTTTGATTTGAAATGCCTTTTAATTTACAATCTCGGCGCGATCTCAAAAACATTTTTCTTCGAACAAGCTGGCCTGGTCTGACGGGATGGGGTTGGGTTTTTATAACTAGTTTTAACTTTAATATGTATTGATTTTATGGGCATAATGTTTAATGGTTTTTTAATTTTTGTATTCGATTTTTATTGTGTATTGCCCTGTTCACCGCCCTGAGTCCTTCGGGAGAAGGGCGGGATACAAATCAAATTATTAAATTAAATTATTAAATTAAACATATACATAAAGAGGCACTTCTATTAAGTTTAGTCTGGTCCAGTTCTCTAATCCTGCATATCTCAATCTTTTCATAGCTGTGTTTGCAAAACACACTGAACCACAAACTAGCTAATCACCTTTAAGCCTAATGCAATGTGGAAATTCAATCCCTGTGGTTACTTTATGGTTCCAGGTGTTGAGCAATCCCACTGCACTCAATGAACTTAAGTAAACCATAGTTCAATTAACCACGGATAAGTATCATGTCCAATGGCAGATAAGTGATCAGGTACATCACCACTATATAGTGATTGTGTGATAAGCTATGCTTTTACTCACGCTTTGGAATGCAAAGAATTGTTTATCTGTGCTTCCTCTGTTAATTAATTTAAAGCATTTTATGTGACCAAAAAGGCACCCAAAATAACTCATGAATGACAGGCCCTGTCTTCAGGATTTAGATACTCCAGAGAAAGGAAGAAATGCAATCTATAATTAAGAAATACAGTACCAGTATTCTTACCACAATCAACTGGGATTAAAAAAAAAAATCCAATAGCCTGGAGCAGTGTTTCTAAACCTCAGCAACTTTAAGATGTGTGGGCTTCAAATTCCAGAATTCCTCAGCCACCATGTTTAAAGTTCATACATCTTAAAGTTGCTGAGATTCCAAAACATTGGCCTAGGGAAACGTAGCTGGCTATGTTCAGGACAAAGTCAATGGATAAATACTTCAAAGACTACACCTTTAGCCAATGGTATAATGCTACTTCCCAGCTTTCACCTTTCTCTCTAAGTCCTAAATGAGGATCCTGCCATAACTCCAGTCTCTCTAACCCAGGCATGTCAAACTGTGGCCCGCGGGCTGGATGCGTCATGCCGAAACCGCGCCCACCCCATTGCCAGCAATGGGGGGAAAGTTGCAATACGTTGCGTGACGTCACGTGACATTGCAAGTTTGACATGCCTGCTCTAACCTTTCAATCATTCACCAAACAACATGCAATGGATTGCAATCATCTTCTACTGAATCCTAAAACAATGAAAATATTATAAGCCAATCAGCCTCCATCTCTTTCCCTCTGGTGACCAATGACAGATTATAAAGAATTATAGTCCATCAATATCCATTCTCCCAGTTAGGGTCCCTCTATCCCCATTCCTGATGAGTACAGGTAATTCTCATTCAGCAACCAAAATTGGTACCAGCAATTCAATCATTAAGTGAAAACCAGTCACTAACATGACTGTGTTTATGATTTTACTTCTATTTTCTTTTGTTTTGTAGAGCTGCAAAAATCATAAATGTGAGGATTGGCCACAAAGTTTCATCACCGTCTTTATTGAATGGTGGTTGTACAAGGTAGTCGCTAAACGAGAACTGCCTGTAACAAAAAAAAAATCCCTAGCATTCTCCATACAAAACAGAAATAAAATTGCAAGGATGCCCATCCTGTTGGCATTTCCAACTACATGTATTTCTGTGTAACTGCCAAATAAATTTGAAAAGTTGCTATGATGGAGAGCTCTATCAAGGGAAATGGACTGTAAAGAAAAGCACAGGAAACCTCCAAAGGCTTCTTCACCATTGTATCATCCTTCTTCTGTTATCGTTAACTTTCCCTAGCAGTTGTGAAGGCAAAATGGAAGCAGAAGGACAGTTTTGCAACTTGGCATTTCCCCCAATAATTATGGCCATAGTTGCATGTTGCTATTGGCTGGACTGGAGAGAAGGCAGATAAGTTCCAACCAATTTGTACAGGAAGACAGGCGTTCTAGGAACATGAGGCTGAACCTCCCTAATGGGGGAACAGATGAGAGTAAAAAATGGTAGGACCTCAGGAAATGGAGCAAGACTAGAATTCCTATGAATGGAAAGATAGCCCACTCACAAGGCCTGCAAGGTACAACAATTCAAAGCACAGGTTTCCCCCAAAGCAGCTTTCCCCAGAGTTTTTTCTCAAAAAACAACAACATCTCCAAGTTAATCAGGTCTGGAGCTGGTCCCAAAGTGGCATACAGCCCTAATCTAGCATTTGCTTAGTTTCACTGTGAAAGATCACTTTGTTCTCCCAAGCCATGCCTCTTGTTAACTTTGGAATGTCTCACTTAATAGATGATTCCAGTTTTGTTTAAATAAAAAGCTGAACTGGGGAAAAAAATGGATCACACCATGAGACCAAGATGACCTTGTCTCCAATCATGAGAAAGTGCAGAGGATGCAAGGCCAGGGGACAATTGCATCATCCTGAGGAGACTTGCAACATAACTATTTAGGACATTTTCACCCAGACAAGACAAAACAAAATTTAGGTTAGCCTTGCTTAAATTAGGCTCCACCGCTTTCAAGAATCTAAAGAGGCCAAGTATAACATCAGGCCATATATTCACCTTCCCCAGCCTGGTACCTTTCCATTTTTTAGACTACAACTCCCATTATCCTTGATAACACCCATGGAGAAGCATTGCCTATGGCTGGTAAAAACAGAGTTGAAATATCTGAAAGTCAGCCAGGAGGCTGTTTTGTAGGTATAAGTAGTCCTCAACTTACAACAGTTCATTTAGCGACCATTCAAAGTTATAAGGAGCAATGAAAAAAAGTGACTTATGATCATTTTTCACACTCACGATCATTGCACGATCATCCTCACAGGACCAAAATTCAGATGCAGGGCAACTGCATCATAGCTCAATGGTGGTGTTGTGATTCAGGGTCAGCCTGTGGGTTCGGCAGTTGGGTCGGACGACTCAGAGGAGGAGGGGGGTGTTGAAGACCTTGCTGAGGGGGTTGAAGATCTTGCTGATGAGAGCCCTCAGCCAGGCCCCTCCCACTTGGTCACCACGGAGACCCAGCTGTGTGAGCCTGACAGCGTGGATGAAGATGACCCACAGCTGGCCCTGTTCAAGGACGCCCGACGCAGGAGGCAGTCAATTAGGAGTAAACAGAGGAAGGCAATGGGGCTCCTCGGAAGGAGGCACAGAGAAGCCACGCCCTGAACTCTATATAAGGGGAATGTGTGGGAGGGCTGGTTTGCTGAAGGCAACCGCCTGGATAGTTCATGTTTCTTAAAGCTCCTGTTTCTTGGTTTGTCTTGTTCCGTTTGTTTTTGTGGTAATAAATTTGGCAGGCGTAATTCCAGCCTCTTGCCTACTTGTAAAAGGGGTTGTCCCTGCCTTTTCTGCAGGGCCGGTAGCAGGCTGGTACAGAACAGGTGGTTGTTAGTCCAGGACTACCTGCACATTCAGCTGAAATGAAGAAGAAATGCATTGGAAGCAGCCTACGCTGCCTTAACGTCAGAATACCTGTCGCAGTGTGAGCTCTCTCGCGAGCTACTTCTTCCAGACTCATGCTGGGCATCTAGAAGAATTTTCTCCATGTCACCATTATAAATAGAAACTGAAGCAGGAACTTGTTCCTGGCCGGCTGGCTGGCCACTGTTACCGTTCCCATTGCTGCTAAAGTGCAGTTCTACCCAGGAACCTGCTTGGCAAAAATTTAGAAAGAAAAAAAAAACACAAGGATTTATTAGGAAATCCGGCACTTAACATTTGTTGACATTCTACTTCACGTCTGACTTCACGGTCTCCTTCGCTTGGGTTTTTAGAAGGTACAAAGCATACCCAGCTTATTGCCTGTTAATAATAAAACCCTGTTGCAATGGCAATGGTGTTATGGTGTTTCTCCCCCCCCACACACACACTCCCGCCAGCAGTGCATAAGCATTTTGTCTCTATCTTGTGACATGCTGTGTTGCTCAGGACAAAAGCTGTGCTTCTGTATTTACAATACAAGCAATCTAATGGCTATATGATATAAAAGGCTTTTTAAAAAGGTTTTTTTTTAACCTGCTTGATTACTTTTATAAATAACTCGAAGGGGGTGAACATATCTAATGCTCTTTCCCTCTATTTTCCCCACAACAAAAACCCTGTGAGGCGAGTTGGCTTGAGAGTGACCGTCTGGTCCAAGGTCACTCAGCTGGCTTTCATGTGGGATTAGAACTCAGAATCCCCTGGTTTCTAGCCTGGTGCCTTAATCAGAAGACCAAACTATATGACCCTGCAGAATAAACAGGGGCTCATTTTAATGTACAGCAAGCTTATTTTCCAAGATGCAACCGCTCTAGTTTTTAATCTTCTTTTAAAGTTTTTATGCATTTTAAAAGAAGACACGATGCCGTCCACAGATAAAAACTTGTAACAATAACATACTGTTATTATCAGTGTGGGCAGCAATTGGCTATACCACTATAGCAGTAAAGATTGTAGGAAGCAGGCCAGTCTTTAATTGCTGGAAACATAACCAACCAGAATCCACACACGATTTAAATGAGAAGAAGCTAACTTTAAAGTTAGTGGAGTGAAATCGTGCTGGAAAATAGGTTTCACGGCACTATAATGAAATGGCAGGAGAGAACCGAACTACCAGAAAACATTCCTATATCCAAACATCTGTCTTCCCTTATTTTTTTTTAATGGACAGCTTTCTGTCCCAACTGTGTATTTTATCGTTCTATTCGTTAGCCTACTTCTATGGATTATAATTCTCAGGATGCTGAGGGACAGAAGGCGAAAACAGGAAGTCAAACGGCCAGAAAAAAAGGAGAAGGGGCAATCTGTTGACAGGAAGTAGGCAATACGGAGCATCTTTGTTACCAGATCTTAAGATATAAATTGCATCCACCCCAACATATTCCATTTAATTGCTTCAGAATGTAACCCCCCCCCCAAAAAAATTCTTCCCTAGACCAGGGGTAGGCAACCTCGGCTCTTTTATGACTCGTGGACTTCAACTCCCAGAATCCCTGAGTCAGCATAGCTGACTCAGGAATTCTGGGAGTTGAAGTCCACGAGTCATAAAAGAGCCGAGGTTGCCTACCCCTGCCCTAGACCAACCAGAAAAATAAACAGTCAAAAGCCTCGTGAAACATGCCCTCACAAAGCTAAACTGACATTATAAAAAACTATAGTAGCTCTTGCTCACAAGTCTTAGGCAAATAAAAGCTCTCCAGAACTTTGATCTGAATGTGGCAGGCTGCAAATTAACGAACAAATGCTTTTCACTGGCATAATTTCTTTTTGAGAAAAGCCACAGTTGATGGCTTTTCTATTTTTGGGAGTCTTATGAGGAATTAGCTAACAAAAACTGCAAGAGAAGAGAATGGAAACCAAGTATATCCAGTTAATATGGAATAAGGAAATTGGAAAAGAGGATAACATATGCTCTTTGTATAAGAGCATTCATTAAAAAAGAGATAATCCTTAAAAGCCAGATTCATGCCTTATCTATTCTGTACCCTGAAAAAAACAAGGCTAAAAAGTAAAACTACATCCTTCACAAAATATAAAATATGCAAAGTGGTGCAAAAAGTACTAGATTTTACATTTTATGTAAACTCTGTATGTATAATTAATTTAGTCTCCATTTAAGTTTTCTCTGGAGAATATACATTTGCTTTTATGGTCCTAACTATCCAGTAGCAAAGATACAATTTAAATTTCTTTTGGGGAGTGGGGAGTGGGAAGGAAGAGTATCTAGACTAGAGTGCATATATAGGGATGAGGTATCCTTCCTGTGAAATATACAGTATATGAACCAACCAACAAATCATACCTATCTATTCAAAAGTTTCAACCAAATTCATTCAATTAGAAGGATTCCCAAGGAAGTATTTGTGTCAACTGAAAGTAAGCAACATCAAATATTTGGAAAGGTCAAGGAAATGTTTACTGAACTTCTCTCATCTTGGACAAAATACTGACACTTCAAGAACAATAACAAGAAAAAATCAAAACAATAACTCTGTGCTCACTTTCCCTTCGGCACATTACGTGACCAAACCACAGGAGAAGATAACCTCTAATAATGTTTGATTACAAACATAATCTAAAAATGGGAAAAGGCCCCTTTGTGTTGCAATCTACTTCCAGGTTTTTCTACATGGGGCTATAAATCCCATGATGTCAGCTCTGAACCAGCACAGATGTGTCAATAAGTTCCAAGGCCAATTATTTACAACAGACAAAAGCTATTAGTAAACGGCTGAGTCACATAGGCAAGGGGTACTATGGCACAGCCAAGAGAACACAGCTACTGTGTTACAACCACAGATCTTCCCTTTCCAATAAACATAGGCTATTTTAAAGGCATCCTCCCTTGCTGGTTCTGAGCCTGCCAAGGTAAAAACCAACTCGATGCAAGAAAAAGTCCGAAGTAGAGAAAAATCTAGAGTTTTATAGTCCCAAGAAACAGAGGAAACCCTGAATAACGCAAAGGTAACCCCAGACCATTTGGTATTTCCTCATCCTTTGTTTCTTCTGCCCTCAAGAAACATTCTCAGGGAATTTTAATTACTAGAGGGAATATTAATACAAGTAGCCCTTGACTTACAAGCACAACCCAGCCCAAAATTTCCGTTGCCAAGTGGGAAATTTATTAAGTGAGTTTTGCCCCATTTTACGACCTTCCTTGCCCCAGTTGTTAAGTGAATCACTGCAGTTGTTAAGCCAGTAACCAAGCGGTTAAGTGAAAAACCGGCTTCCCCATTGACTTTGCTTGTCAAAACGTGATCCCGTGACTTTGGGACCCAGCAACGGTCGTTAAGTCTGAACCAGTTACCAAGCCTCTGAATTTGGATCACACCATCGTGGGGATGCCCTCAAAGGTTGTAAGTGTGAAAAACGGCCATTAAGTCGCTTTGGTCAGCGCCGTTGTGACTTTGAACCACGAACTGTTGTAAGTCGAGGACTACCTGTATTAATCAGTCACAGGCCTGGGGGAGGTGGGGGGGCTTCAAAACAAGGTGATCTAGGACAGTGTTTCCCAACCTTAGGAACTTGAAGATGCGTGGACTTCAACTCCCAGAATTCCCCAGCCAGCATAGCTGGCTGGGGAATTCTGGGAGTTGAAGTCCACGCATCTTCAAGTTCCTAAGGTTGGGAAACGCTGATCTAGGAAGTCTGTTTCTGATCAGGCCAGGAAAGTCTTAACTTAAGAGGCCCTTCTATTAGAGGCCCATTATTCAAAAAGTCCCAAGTTTTCTATTCTGGTTTTTCTTTTTTGTACAGTTTGCTTTGTTTTAAGGGAGGGAAGGTTCTCTTCTTACCCTGCAGATTCTCTTCTTGCAGCCCCGAGGGCTCGCTCGAGGCCATCGCGGTCGGGAAAGAGGCGCTTCTATTTCGGGATCCCTCCCGAGTCGCTTGCCGGGTTGGTCGCTCCTCTCCTCTCCGACTCCGCTGACAGTAAGTTGCAAGCGCTACCGCCGGACGCGCTCTTTTCACGGCTCGCTCCGGTCAGGCTCCCCCGCCGCGGCCGCTCGGCTCCAGGGAACGATCCCCGCCTGGGATTTGTTATTGTTGTCGCCGCTGCAGGTTCTAGGGATTGTGACGTCAAAAAGGAACAGAACGCCCCGATTGGCTGCCGGAACCGATCGTCGGCACGCCCCCCCCCCTCCCCGCTTCGCTGAAGCCAACGGGAGCCCGCTTTAAGCGGCTGCGGAGGAGACGAGCGCCTGGGCCGCCGCGGGGATCAGCAGTTGCTCGGATCGACTTGGCTTACCCGATCGAGCCGCGATCAGGATCCGGGGTCTCTAGAAAGCAGTTGAGCCCGTGGCGACCCCACGCCCAGTCATTTGGTTTGGGGCAGGGGTCGGCAACCTCGGCTCTTTTATGACTCGTGGACTTCAACTCCCAGAATTCCTGAGCCAGCTATGCTGGCTCAGGAATTCTGGGAGTTGAAGTCCACGAGTCATAAAAGAGCCGAGGTTGCCGACCCCTGGTTTGAGGGGACTCTCAGGCTACGCTACGGGGGATCTCTAAACCAAGAAGCGCCGCCCGCTTCTTGCTTGCTTTGGAGCGGATTGGCCGAAGCGGCTGGCAAAGCGGCTGGGATTGGTCGGTGGGCGTAGCGTAGCCGTTCTCGATTGGGCGAAGGCGTTGAATCCCGCCTCGGCTCTGGTTAAACTTTAGGTGCGCTGAGGACTTCGTGTTCCAATTTTTTACCTCATGCGCGCTGCTGTTCTCGTGCCGTCCCCGCCTGAGTTGTTTACCCGTTTGGTTCTCAGGGAACATTAACTCTTTGGGAGCCGCGGTCCCACTTCCCCCTCGCGGAGGCGGTGGTGGACAGGGATAAGAAGCCCCGTTGGCCTGATCTGAGATCTTTTTGCTGCGTGATTTATTTAGTTATTTATTTATTTAGTTATATTTATATACCGCCCTATTCCCTGAGGACTCAGGGCGGTTTACAGGGAATTAAAATCCAAAATACAAAAATTAAGAACCAAATTAAAAAATATTAAATTGACCCTGTACTCAATTAAGAACCCCAAATTAAAAATTTCTCCTCAGTCTGGGCCCGAGAGCTCGAAGAGCCAGGTCTTCAGGCCCCGGCGGAATGATCGGAGGTCGGGGGCAGTTCTCAGCTCCACCGGCAGCTGGTGATGCCCCCTCTCGCCCTTAAGTATCAAAAAATGGGGTCGGCTCTTTGTTGCCGATCGCCGTTATTTGCAGGTAGGGCACAGGTCTGCAACCCGGAGCGGTTCTTTCAGCCGTCTCCTGCAGTTCCCGGTCCTCTGCCATGTGCAGTCCCCCCAAAAAAAAGTGGGACTAAAAAAGTTCAACCAATCAATTCAAATATGCAGGGTAGGTGCATATCTCGCCTTGGCTCTATTCTTCAGTCAAACCCTGTTCGTATGCGCATGCGCACATATTTTTTGCGGCTCCCAGTTTTTCCTTTTGTGAGGGAACCGGTTCCGAGTGGCTCTTTCACTGTTTGAGGTTGCTGACCCCTGGGGTAGGGCGTACCGATGATTTTTTCGACGCCCACGTCGAGACGGCAGCGTTTCTTAAGTCATGCCATTTTGGCTACTCTGCCAAATCCATTCATAAATGGATCGTCTTTCCAATCCTCTGCTAGACCCAGAAAAGGGGTACTGCCTTCTGGCTAAGCCCCGTTTTCTTTTTCTGTGGCCTTTTTCCTTTCAGTCGCGCGTTTTCTCACCGCTGCTACCTCTTCTAATTTCTACTCAGTCGGTTGAGAGGCAAGAGAAGTCGCGTCTGCCGGAGGTTTAAGACTGATGGTTTTGTGTAGCGTTTTGAAATCAGTCCCCAAGGTGGCACGTTGCTCACCACCAGACTAAAAGTAGTTATACTAGAAGTGGGCCGCAGGACTGCAAGTAGCCACAACAGCTCCACAAAGAGATACAAAACAATTCAGATCCAGTAATTGGCAAACTCAAAGGTCTGAAAGGCATTCTGAGGTTTCCCATTTCCTGGCAGTTACAATTCTGCAAAGTTGATAAAGCACATAGATTTTTCCAGCCCTTCAAAGACCAAAGATAAGGGAATATAGTTGTGCTGGAGTTCATTGATCTCTTGGAAAAGCCACTCTGGATATGATTGTGTAGCAGTGCCTTCAGTTCTCTACAGAACATGACTATTCCAGTGCCTCTTCATGGATATACAGGTAGTGCCAATGGTGGGATTCAGCTGGTTTGCACCGGTTCAGGAGAACCGGTAGCTAATTTTTTGTTGACTTTGGTGAACCAGCTAAAGCCCTAGCCCTTTTTCCAAGGCCCAGAACAGACCACCAGAAGTGCGTGGATACCATTTCCGGAAGTCCGTTCTCGGCCACAGAGGCCTCTCAGGCCCAGAACTGCCCACCGGAAGTGCATGGATGCCACTTTCAAAAGTACATTATGGGCTCTGAGGCCCAGGCCCAAACAGACTTCCAGAAGTGGTGTCCATGCAGAGAACTGGTTGTTCGGGTATGAATCCCACCACTGGGTAGTGCTCAACTTATGGCCATAATTGACCCCAGAATTATAATTGTAAGCAGTGTGGTTGTTAAGCAGATCACCATGAGACTGGATCCGATTTTACAACATTTTTGGTGGCAGTCATTAAGAGAGTACATTTCACCAACTGGGCATTTTGTTTTGCCAAAAACTGGAACTAAACTCTGTAAATAGGCAAAAAATACGGAAAATTGCATCCTGAAACCACAGAATGCTGCAATGGCCATAAAGGTGAGCTGGTTCTCAAGCACCCAGAATGTGATCATGTGATTGTTGGGCGTGTGTATGCAGCTGTCGTAACTTTGAAATCGGATCATGGGTAGCTTTCGGGAAGTCTTGTCATAACTTTGAATTGCTGCTAAGTGACCAGTCGTAAGTGGAGGATGACTTGCAGTTTCTCCTTCAGTTTCTTCTGTTTGGGAACAGGATGCAATGCTGTAGGGAAAGGTCAGCAGACGTCCAAAATGCAGATTTATCACTTTCACTTTGTTTTCCTGAAGATTTGCATCATACAAGTTAATGTTCCATGATGTGACCAAAAGAGTAGTAGCAGAAGGAAAGATTAAAAAGTTAGTGTTTTATCAGCCTTAAATTTTGGGATGTCCATCCTATTAGTCCAAATTCTGACATATAAATAGTTAGTCCTCATCTTACAACAGTTCATTTAGTGACGGTTCAACATTACGACACTGAAAAAAGTGACTTATGAAGCCATTTTTCACACGGCCATGGCAGAATTCCCATGGTCATGTGATTAAAATTTTTGACTCTTGGCAACTGGTTCCTATTTGTGACGATCACAGTGTCCCGGGATCTTCGTGCTCTTATATGAAGGTACACTCAAGCGGAGGGCGCAAGTGCCTGAAGCTCCATTCTCATGAGTGGAGCTTTGCACACGAGTGCAAGTGCGCTCTTGCCCATCTTTCCCACAGCTGTTTCGAACAGGGCACGACCCATAAGTGGGCCGCGACCTTGGGTTCACAGACCCCTGGAGTATACAATGGGTCAAAACTCACTTAACCAATGTCTCACTTAGCAAGAGAAATGTGGGGCTCAGTAGTGGTCATAAATTGAGGACTGCCTGTATGCTGAATGTCTATAGTGCAGTTCAGCACTATGTATGTTTCAGAAGAAAGTCCTTAAAATCTTGGCAGCTTACCACGTGACTATAACGTGGGTATAATTGAATAATGAGGATATCCCCTGTGATTATCCCAGCTTCTGCCAACCTAGCAGTTCGAAAGCACGTAAAAATGCAAGTAGAAAAATAGGGACCACTACGGTGGGAAGGTAACAGCGTTCCGTGCGCCTTTGGCTTCTAGTCATGCCGGCCACATGACCACGGAGACGTCCTCAGACAAACCCTGGCTCATTGGCTTTGAAACGGAGATGAGCACCGGCCCCTAGAGTTGGAAACGACTAGCACGCATGTGCGGGGGAACCTTTACCTTATAATAATCTCAGCCAATAAACTACACTGCACTCGGTGTTATTAAATGAAAATAAAGAACATACAGAGAACAGCTAGACTCCACAAGTAGCTTTTTCCTAGGTGTGGGTGCTTTGCAGCAACCTGTATGTTGAGAAATAGTTCAAAACATCTGAAATTCATACAAGAATAGATGTGTATCAGAAAGTCACCCATCAGCATAGCACAGTGGCTCCAAACCTTTCCTATACCCTGCCCACCTAGAATACTTCTGATATATTCTTGCAACCCTTACAAAAGTTCGAAATAATGGCAACAAATTTTGCATATACACTATAATTTTGAAAACCCAACTTTTCGCACCTCCTAGAATATCGTCTCGCACCCCCTGGTTGGGAACCCCTGGCATAGCATAAAGATTAGTGTATTTTCCCTGGATAAATACAGCGTTAGCTTAGCAACTACAAGACTAACTATATCCTATGGCAACCCCCATTCCACAATACTGCCTAGCATGTTGGGGTTTTGTACTTCTGTTTTTTCACACTTTTGCTGAATTTTAAAAAAGTTCTTCCCGTGTAAAAATTAAAAAAAACCACACTCATTGATTGACCACATATAAGCGTAATCAGTCAGTCGTTAGCACTGAAGAGTGAGTCTTGCTAATGACTGTCTCTGTAGCCTTGAATATTTCCCAATGGCCTCGGCTGCACAAACAACCGAGAAGGAAATTGCCCAATCTTTTCAAAACTGCTGGGGATAGCTGGAGGCTAAAATAGTCTCTGTTTATGTGGGGGAGATCTGCACATCACTTACAAAGTAGGGCAATGCTATTTTGATTGTTAGCAGCCATTCTGAATGTCAGGATGTCCTGGAAGAGTAACCAGACTGACAATAACACGAATGAATGTCACTAGTAAAAGCCATTCCACAATATGGAAGATTGATTGAATGTAATTGTTGGGCACGATGAGGTGGCTTGAACAAAGATAAATAAAGAGCTTTGGCTATTATTCTTCGTTGAAGTTCAGTCACGATGGAGGGGGAGTGGTTTGAGTCTTCTCTTCACACAGATGAAGAGGTGAAGGGATCTGCCTCGACAAAAGAGCCTCGGTTCTTGCAAACTGGGCCAGAATATTTTAAATATTCACAATATACACATATGCTCAGAAGCCTGTTACAAGAGAGGAAGAGAGAAGCGTGACACAAAGCCCGAAGCTGCTTCAAGAGACAGTTTTGATCAAACTCCAGATTTGATCAAAGCCACCTGGCTCGGTGTTAAGTAAAAAATCACTGTAACATGCTGATTCTAAATATGACAACTTCCTACGTTCCTAAAGCACAGAATGAATTTATTCCTTCAAAAAAAGAGTTAATAAGCTTCCAGAGCGATTTAATGAAACATGCAATTTTTTTAAAAATGGCTTTTTGATATGGGCGTTTTGTTTGTATGCATAGACAATACCTATAGGATCTCAACTAGGAGTTTAGTACAATATGATTGCTACATTCCAATTGTATTTCTGCTCACAGGATCCATGGTTATTAGCCTGCCAGTGTTATTGAATTGTGGACTCAGCACATCTTGGCCTTAAGTTTGCTGGCAATATAATTCAGCAACATTTGATAAGCCACAAATTCATCACACACACACACACACCCTCTAAGCAAGGAAGGGCTTATAGATCTCTCTAGGAAAAGGTTAGAAAGAACAGAGCTTGGGAAAAAAAACTAGACAGGGAGAGAATTACAATTTTAATTATCTTAAATGAAGAAATAACAACTCCTTTGCCAGCAACTGCAGCTGAAGTATTGTCGACATCATTATATGTGGTATATATAATGAGATGGTACCTACATATAAGCATTAGCATTGTGTGTGCATACATTTGTGTGTATGTGTAAATGATGCAGGTGGCCTTTGACGTAAACCATTTAGTGACCGAAGTTACAACAGTACTGAGAAAAGGGGACTTCTGACCAGTTTCACATGTACAACTACCATTGCGGCACCCCCATGGTATGTATTTATGACAACTTCAGTTCCTGGGGTCATGTGATCAACATTTGTAACCTTCCCAGCCAGCTTCCAACAAAGTCAAGGGGGGAGGACCAGATTCATTTAATGTGATTCACTTAGCAACTGCAGTTATTTGCTTAACAAGCATAGCAAGAATGTCATGAAATGGGATAAAACTCAACTGCCTTGCTTAGCAATGGAAATTTTGTGCTCAATTGTAGATAGATACTGTAGATAGATGTAGATAGAAGAGATAGATAGATAGATAGATGATAGATAGATAGATAGATAGATAGATAGATAGATAGATAGATAGATAGATAGATGGATGGATGGATGATAGGCAGGCAGGCAGACAAGAGAGACAGACAGACATATCTTCAGAGGGAGTTTTTCTTCTGTCATCTTGCAATTATAAAGTAATCCTGAAAGATAAGTTTTTATCTTGCTGATGGGATAGGAGCCAGATACTGTGATTTGCTCAGTGGGTTAGGACGCTGAGCCTGTCAATCAGAAGGTCGGCAGTTTGGCGGGTCGAATCCCGAGTGCCGCATAACAGAGTGAGCGCCTGTTACTCGTCCCAGCTTCTGCCAACCTAGCAGTTCGAAAGCACGTAAAAATGCAAGTAGAAAAATAGGGACCACTACGGTGGGAAGGTAACAGCGTTCCATGCACCTTTGGAGTCTAGTCATGCCGGCCACATGACCACGGAGATGTCCTCGGACAAGCGCTGGCTCTTCGGCTTTGAAACGGAGATGAGCACCGGCCCCTAGAGTTGGAAACGATTAGCACGCATGTGCGGGGGAACCTTTACCTTTTTATCTAATAAAAGAGACCTTGAACTATAAAAGTGCATATCTGATGCAGTCTGTGAAATCAGCAGATTGACTTCCAGAAACGTTAGGAGGGTAGGCTTTAAATTTAATTAATGTCAGCAGATTGCGTGAAATGGAAGAACTCTTTTTTTTCTTTGAAATAAAAAACATAGCCCTGTCTATTGGCAATCAGTGAAGCGCTGACTGCTACTGGAGTCCTTTTTAATACACTTCATCATTTGACTGTCAGAAGGAGGAAGTGAGATTTTGAGATAAGAAAATGAGCTGGAATAGAGAATCATACAGCATATTTCTGCAGTAACTAAAACTAAGGCCAAGCTCTACGAATAAAACAATTTATACCAGACTTCCTCAATTTAGTGCCTCCCAAAAAAGTTGGAATTCTCCAAATGGGAATGTTGGGAGTTGAATTCCAAGCCCTCTGGATAGCCAAAGTATGGGCAACGAGTTTATTTTCTGGCACTTACTTCCTACAGTGAAGTAATATCTAATTAGTAACTCAGTTGAAGATAGTATTCGTCTTTCAGTCTCCAATAATCCCAGCTGACTTAAATGGCATGTTTTAATAACTAGATTTCTGTAACATCATTTATGGTTATCTAAAAAGAAGAAACTTGCATTCTGGAACAACATGGGTGAATGCATTTCTTTATAACGATGCATCTGCTTTTGTGTGTGTGTGTGTGGGTAGACCTTCCCTTACTGATCACTTCTTCAGTGACTGACACTGTGCTGGTGCTGAATGAGTGACATTTACTCATTCAGCCCTCAAAGTTCCAGCTGTTTGCAGCAGCCCACAATCACTTGATCACCCTTTGTGACTTTCCTAGCCAGTTTCCCACAAGCAAAATCAGTGGGTAAGCCAGCAGGGAAGGTTGTAGGTCAAAGTCAGTGGGGAAGCCAGCAAGGAAGATTGTAAGTTGCTCTGGTGAGTCTTCCCCAATCCATCCATGCTCTTGCATTTGCAGCCTGTACCATCCTCCCCCCAACTCATAGGACGACTAGGGAGACATACCAGAGTTACTTCCTTGTTGTCTTTCCCATTGGTTTTGCTTTGTGGGAAACTGGCAAGGAAGGTCTTGAAACCTGTGGATCAGCATGGGGTGAGCACTGATTCCCATGTGCAATTATGTCTCTAACCTGTAGGTCAGGCCACTTTTTCTGGCCCCAGGCATCACCCATAATAGCTTGCATTTCTCCCCACCAAATCCATGCACCAGTCTTGGGCAAGACCATATGACTCCAGTATTCTTGCAGGAACAATCTTACGAAATGTTGTCATTAAAAAAAGGAAGGGTCTTGCGAAATTGTGACAATTGAGAAGGGAGGGTTTCTTGAGTTGTGGATAGGGCGCTGCAACCCCTCTTCTGGAGCCTGACAAATTAGCCTAGCCCTCTTAAGTTGCGCAACAACTGCTTTACTCACCAAAAGGTGTAGAGCAAAATGTTACAACATTGATTCTCCTGCTTAGGCTCAGGTCCTCCAAAACAAATTTTCTAAATGATGGTTGCACTTCTGCAAAGTGTGGGTTTTCACCAAGTTTGTTTTCTGATGTCTTTCTCTTTAGCTTGGTGTACCCTTTGTTGAAGATGAAGCAATACCTCTTTCCTTCTTTTATCTTATTAACCAACAAAGGCACAGCAAGCACAAGACTCCCCTTTTTTCATTTTCCTTTCCTGTTTTCTCCTGAAGTGACCCTTGGCAATGGTCTTCTGCGTCAGACCCTCATCACTGAGACCCAATGCTCTCTGTGATTTCAAACTGAATTCTAGTTAGAGATGGGGGGAACTGAAGCTGAGATTTGAACATGCAAAGCAGGTAATCTACCACTGAACTCTGGACCATCACTGTTGCATCCCTAGTACCTCAACAAAGCACATTTGGTTTTTCTCTTTTAAAATGAGGCATCTGCCTGGGATCTATTTCCTAAGGCGTTTTATCATTTCTGGACATGTGCATCTACTAGAAAACCTAGTAATTCTGTATTTTGAATTACTAAGTTACTAAGCTTGCAGATATTTTAAGAGAAATTGTAAAATTTCTGATTGTTCTTTCTTGGGACTATATAAATAAGTCGAATTTTCAGTAGCTCTCCATCGCCCTCTGCTGCCTTAAAACAAATGTGACTGCTTAAATGGGAAGGCACAATCAGTTCTGAAAAGCGTTTTGCTGGATTTTTATGTTCGCTTTCCAGGAGAATGGGCCAGTATTAGTCCCCAGTTGTGGGACTCAGCCAGTTCACACTAGTTCGGCAGAACCGGTAGCTAATTTTTTGTTGCCCAGGCCCAGAACGGACTTCCGGGAGTAGCATCCCCGGTTGCTCACATATTTGAATCTCACCACTGCTGGTCCCCATATAAATACAAAGATGATTCCTTTCTCAAAATACGTATATGCTACAGTGAATCTGAAAAGTAGGCCTGATGATATTTGGATTGCCGATTAAATGTATAGTAACCTCCTAGGAAGCCATAACAAACTAGTTTGAATTAATGCATTGCCTGACAAAGTGGAGCTCCAGTCTTACAACTCTGATCACTCAGATATTTCAGTAAAGGAAGTAAAAGAGATCTGTTCCACAAAGGGGATGTGAGCAAAACTGTGTGCTAGGCCACTAACAATTTGGAGGCTAGAAATGATGTTTTAGAAACAGTGATTCTGGGGAAGGATGTGTTCCTCCCCCCAAAAAGTCACATATTGGTGTAATTGGCTTGAAAACAAATATAAGGAGACATTTTGCTTTTTCAGGTTGGTAGAAGACATCGATGGTAGACATATCTCAGCAAGAGCCTTAATTGGATCATTTGTTAAATTGCCATTAAAATAGGGGTGGGGGGGAAAGTAGGTAAAATGTATCCAGATGGAGTAGATGATGGAACATGATCCAAAGTTCGGCTCTGGCAAAGTTTTGTCTTTCATATTGGTGAATATAGAAATGCATTAGGGTGTTACATGTGATAGTGATATCATCAAAATAAGAAAACAGGGATGGAGTATCTTCCTTTTTCAGTCAGGGATCACCTTCTGTAATGGTTAATCTGTAGGCTGTTCATATTAAGTAGAGTCCCTTCCCTCCTCTGTTCAGATACTTCAAGAAGTAATCTTGGAAAAGCACATGTTATTTTTGAAAGATGTCTCAACAGACCTTTTGCTTTGGGGATTTCAGTTAGATCGAGATACTTGTGAAATTAGCCTCTGCATTAAAATGTCAAGCTCACACTGGAAACCTAAAGCCTGGGAGCTGAGGAAATTCCCTCAAATATTTCTGTGCCACGTGGATTTAGAACTGATATATCAGTTCCGATTCTACGTTTCCCCTTTTACTGCATAAAAATGGCATGCGCTAAAATATGGATGAGCATCTGCTTGACCAGCAAATGTCAGGCTATATTGATCAATTAATTACTGACTTGCTTATTCTAGTTTTATATCAGTTGTTATCCAGATTCAGTTCCTGGAGTAGGAAAAACTCTGCCAAGTGGCTCCTAAATTTATTCTAAAAAGGTAATGCGCCTTTTTAAGGAGGCTAAGAAAAAGTACTGACAACTTTAAGAAGCTAAAAAAGCATTGAGCTGAATGAAAGACTTTCACAGCCATAGGCTAGACCAGGGGTAGGCAACCTTGGCTCTTTTATGACTCGTGGACTTCAACTCCCAGGGGTAGGCAACCTTGGCTCTTTTATGACTCATGGAATTCAACTCCCAGCTGGCTCAGGAATTCTGGGAGTTGAAGTCCACGAGTCATAAAAGAGCCAAGGTTGCCTATCCCTGGGCTAGACTAAAAGAGAGGGAGGGGGAAGAGAGAGAGGGGGGGCTCTCAGAAAAAATGGGAACTGCTGCCAAGGAAATTACTTGGACATCAGGAACGGAGCTCAACTTGAAAACTGTTTGTTTTAATGAGAATAAATTTTACGAAACACTGGTGACAGTAACACCTATATCCTTTAGTTGCATTATCTCTTTGGCCTTCAGTTAAATTCCAAATGTGTGTCCAAGGGTGTTTGAGCTACACGGCTTCTCTTAATAGCTGTCTGTCCCAAAGCTATATGAACTGCACCATAATATAATTGCATAACTGCACAGTTATGAATAATGCAAACATCTTTTGATTTAGCCATCCAGGCTAATGCAGAATTCACCATACGGTATAGTGAGCATCCCTTCCTTCTGGAAGTCATACTGAAATATCAATGAATCCTACATATGTAGAAAATACTTAGGATCTTCAGCAAGCGGGGGGGGTGTATGTGTTAAACACAAGCACCCATCATTCTTTTGTATGATAAGCAATATAATACCTCTTATAAAATACCATATCAGAAATAACAGCATGACAGAGGAACAAATGGTGGACTGAAGTTGGTTCTGTAAAAAGAAAAGCCAATGACTATGGAAAAAAATGAAGAGCCAGTGAGTAAACTGGTTCTTCAAACCTCTTTGGACAAGGATAGGAGTTGAGATCGCTCATAAGTACTCCAGACAGTTGCTCCTCATGAGGAGACCACAAGATAAGGAGACTTTATAATCATAAACAATACTAATTGTCAAATCCCAAAATTAATATAGCATTTCTTTTGGTTTCTAGTAAAAAGACCAGAGTGGCATCCTTATAGAAATAAAGCTAGACAAAGGCTTATCTGAAGGTGGAGGTTTGTTCTCCAAGCTTATGGATTGGTTTCCGAATGTTTCATTTCCAGGCTAGGTAACATCTTCAGCGGAATTTAGGGAATGTCAGTGATTGTGACTGGCATCCCTTAAAGTGACTGACAGCCCCTAAGCTCCACTGAAGATGTTACCTAGCCTGGTAATGAAACATTCAGAAACCAACCCGCAAGCTTAGAGAACAATCCTCCACCCTCCTCCTGCACCCAAACTACAGATATTCACCCCTATCACAAAGGCTTATCTTTAATCTTGATAGATAATTTTGTCATCTCAGCCAGTTCCGTTCATTTCACCATCCATTCTTCCATTGTGGGAATCTGTAAGTCTTTCCATCTCTGTGCAGGAGCAAAATATTCTAACATTGCTAACAAGGATAGTTTTAAAAAATGGATTCAGAAGTTAATATTAATAACATCAACAGAGACATCTGGCTCTACAGAGAGACTATATCTAAAATATATTATAGAAGAATAATGGATTTTGTCTGCCAAGTTTGAGACTATGTTGGATGGATTTACAAATGACAGGCTACAAAATGGTGTTACACTGAACATACAAAAGAAACTAGATGATTTCTTAATAATTAAAAGGGATATGCAAATAACAAACCAAGAGAGTGAGTTGGATAATTTTCCTATAGGATTTATAGATCCCATATCTCCAGTCTTTTCGCCGCGGCCTCAAAACAATCCTTTTCCACCTGGCTGACCTGGACTGACAGGGATTTTAATTATGTTTTTAATTTTTAACTGTAATTTTTAACTTATTTTAATTTTAATGTTAACTTATTCTACAGGGGCCATTAATTTAATTTTATTTTAACTTCTGTATTATTGTATGTTATTGTTGTTAGCCGCCCTGAGTCCTTCGGGAGATAGGGCAGAATATAAGTCCCAATAATAAAATAAAATAAATAAATAAATAAATTTACCAAAGGGGCTTGTTAAGAATGTTTTGAAGAATCTCATGAGAAGAGACAAAGAAAAAATGAAAACAAATAAAAGTACTACAACATTATTTTGAATGAACTAAGGATTATGATGATTAGAAGTAAAAGGAAAGAAGATAAAATTGGTTTATTTAATTGTGGTTAAAATAGATATATTGTTGTTTCTGGTAATCTTTCATGGATTTTTGCTGACACCAGGACTGAAATGACAATACTTTATGGGTTTGTTTCTAGATCTCTTGTAGATAAAAGATGGTTTGTTGGAAGATTAGATCATTTTAAGAAATCTTCTATTTTAAGAGGAGGTGATAAGTTACTAAAATGGTTTATATTTGTGATGAAGGTGGGAGGTCACTTCTGCACATATTTCTTTTCTTTTTCTGCGTTCTATTCTTTTCTATTTTTCTTTTCCTTGCTGCACCTTCCATTTTTTTTATTCTCCTAAATTTCTTTTAGTTTTTAGTCTTTTAGGTTTTTTTACTATTGGAATTATAATCTTTAATAAAATGACTATCAAAAAACAACGGCAGAGGTACTTCTTTTTCACATTTGACAAATTCTGAGTCTAAAGTTGCAGTAGCAGCTTCATTCATCTTTGTCCTCTTTCATCTTCTGGGAAAGGAAAAATGTGATGAAAAGAAGATGGGTGAGCTGCTCATTCTTCAAAAAGGAAGGGAAGGAAGGAAGGAAGATATTTTTCCAAAGGTGCATCGCAGCTTACTCTATAATGAGATATTGCGTAAACTAGAAACTGGCACACTCAGTTCATAATTCATGTTAGAAGGCAGATCCCTCAACAGGGATCTTTGTAGTCCAATCAGCTGTACTAAGTGGAAGAAGTGATGACAGCATTGTTAAGTGATCTTAGCAAATCCTCATTTTTGTACAAACACAAATAAGGCCCTAAGTTGTTTCTTCTTTTTCTCTCTCTCTAGCTGTGATGTTATTTCACAAATCAGAAGTTGAAATTGCCTTCAGGAAATACAGCAGGGAACATACAGTGTAGCCCGATTGGGAATATATATATATATTTCACACTTTAGAGTGCCAAAATAGCAATATTAAGGTTGAAAGCTTCTTGGGGAAATGATCCAGCCTCTTTTTACACTATTTATTCAACAGTGTCTTTTGCCTTCTCTAACTGTAAACATGAGGAGATACGAGCATACATTAGGCATAACCGTCCCGGATGAAGAGAGAGAAAAGCTTGAGTGTTCCTACCAATACTAATGAATCTACCTCAGAGAATCCTGGGCCTCTCAGGATCTCTGCATCATTAGCAGCTATGAGGAGGTGGCTTCTCAGGAGAGTACAGTAACAGAGTTGGAAGGGACCTTGGAGGTCTTCTAGTCCAATCCCCTGTTTTCGCAGGAGACCTATACCATTTCTGATAAATGGCTGCCCAGTCTCTTTTTAAAAGCCTCCAGTGATTGGGCACCCACACTTCCAAAGGCAATTTGTTCCACTGGTTAATTGTTCTCACTGTTAGGAATTTTCTCCTTAGTTCTAGGTTGCATCTCTCCTTGGTTAGTTTCCATCTATTGTTTCTTGTCCTACCTACAGGTGCATTGGTAAATAAGTTGGTCCCCTCTTCCTTAGGGCAGCCCTACAAGTATCGGAAGACTGCTATCATGTCACCCCTGGTCCTTCTTTTCACTAGACTAGGTATACCCAGTTCCTGCAAATGTTCTTCGTAACCTGCATGCCCTCAGAGATGATCTTTGAATGTTCCTACTATGTTAGGTGGTCCTTACTCAGGAGTTATCCACTATAGATGAAAGCAGCTATCTACCTTGAAAAAAGAGAACCATTATATGACAGCAAAGAGGTACAGAAATGTGTAACTTCTGCTGCCATCTAGTGGTTATTTGGAACTTCACAACATGTTTCTTGGTTTCTTCTAGTCCAGTGGTCCCCAAACTTTTTGGCTTTGTGGACTGGTGGCAGCAGCCGGGGGTGGTGGTGGTGGCAGGGGAGGAACAGGGGATGGTCCCATGCAACCAGCAGTTGAGTGCACATATGTGTGTGCAGCACAATTATGCAAACAGCAGGCACAATTATGCAAACAGCAGGCGAATGAATGGCAGGCGCACACGCATGCCACTCACAGAAATGGAGCTTCACACATGCATCCACCACTTGTGTGGCCCAGTTAAGGAGTGAGGGGCAATGATTAAGAGGCAACTTAGCCCAAATATTATGTGTGAGAGAAAGAAAGTAAAGACACCCCCCCCCATACCTAATAGTTCACATAGTATATTGTAGATGCCGATAGTAGAGTCCTCAGTCTGGCAGGGTTGTGTCTAATAAATGTGAAAAAAGAAAGAACATCACTTGGAAGTATTATTATGTTTCATATTTGGTTTTGGACCCAACCGCAGCAAAGTCAGAGGAGGAGATGTAGAAGGGGAACTTATCATTTTTCTTACCAACTCCTAACCCCCAAGGTGTTCCCTACGCATGCCATTAGGAGGAAACAGAAAGCTGAGTGAAAAATAGAAGATGGAAAAATGATCTGGTTCGGCGGTCTCTTGCTTCTGGGTAAAGCCTCCTTCAAGATGAGAGTTCACAAGGTTGATGCTATATGGAACAAAACTGTGGCTGAATCTGGATGTTTTGCTATCCGAAGCAGAACATCCAGATTCAGCCACAGTTTTGTTCCATATAGCATCAACCTTGTGAACTCAAATGTCTTCTTTCCGCTATGTATTCAAAGTGGACAGTGATTAATATTTAATGTGTATATATATATATATATTTGTATGGATGTAAATATAACACACATATACACATGCTACATACATATACTCCTATACCTACACACATGCACACACCCACACACACAGAGAGAGAGAGAGAATGTGTATATGTGTGCTATGTATGTGTATGGGTAGATATGTACTTTCTTTTGAGAGCAGGTAACAGAATTTCCTTTTTAATGTAGGCCACTATGTTCTCAGTAAAAAATGACAATAAAGGTTATTTTATCTTAGTTTTCTTGGCCGCACCAGCACAGATTCCTGGATTGCCGCTGTCAGCTTCAGGGATATTTTTTTTCTTCTTCTAATATTCGAGTCTAACTAAATTATTTGTTGTGGATTCCCGCCCAATTATAACCGTATCTAATGTTGTGAAGGCACCAGTTTGATGCAGTCATTAAGGCACTCAGCTAGAAAAAAATGATGAGTTCTAGTCCTGCCCAATGCTCAAAGCCCTCTGGAGGGCCTTGGGCCAGCCACACTCTCTCAACTCTAGGAACGAGGCAATGGTAAACCACTTCTAAAAATCTTGCCAAAAAACCTACAGGGATTTATCTGAGCAGTCACCTGGAGTTGAAATTGACTACAACAGGGGTCCCCAACCACCAGGCTGTGGAACTGGGCCATACAAGTGGTGGATGAAAGTGCACGTGTGAAGCTCCATTTCTGTCAGTGGCATGCGTGTGCGCCTGCCATTCGTTTGCCTGCTGTTTGCATAATGGTGCTGTACACACATATGTGCACTCACCCACTGCTTGCATGGAACCATCCCCTGTTCCTCTCTGCCACCACCACCACCCCCAGCTGCTGCCACCAGTCCACAATGCCAAAAAGTTTGGGGACCACTGGACTAGAAGAAACCATGAAACATGTTGTGAAGTTCCAAATAACCACTAGATGGCAGCAAAAGTTACACTTTTCTGTACCTCTTTGCTGTCATATAATGGTTCTCTTTTTTCAAGGTAGATAGCTGCGTTCATCTATAGTGGATAACTCCTGAGTAAGGACCACCTAACATAGTAGAAACATTCAAAGATCATCTCTGAGGGCATGCAGGTCTGCTTTGGATGAAACTCTGAAGATTTTGCTTTAAATGTTTCCAATTTTATAAGTTTCTAGTTGTAATTAATTGTAATTAATTATATTATTGTAATTTGTTCACTGGTTTTCTTTGTTTAACCTAATTTATTAGAACTACTTTTCTTAGTCCTTAAGGGCCTTTGCCTTAACTTATTTCTTCATTCAGTTGCAGATCAAAACCATTCCACTTTTCAAACATAAAAGCCAGAACATAGGAATTTCTTCCTTATAAGGCTGTCACATATTTAATTGAATTCCTGAATGAATGGGGGGAGGAAATGAGTAGGGTGGGAGTAGGCAGTGGCTTTTTTCTATTGAATCTACCATTTCATTAATGAAGTGTACATTTGATTGGTAAGAACTCTATCACAAATCTGTGCAGCCAATTGATTCTGTCATTCATTTCCTGATTGGATAAGGCTGGAGTACAAGCAGCTCTCACACCCGTATGATTTGTATAAGATATAGGTTTATTTGTTTGGCTACCTACATTTCTACTCACTTGAATCCTCAAGGTTATAAGCCACAGTTAAATAGAGACCACAAAATAAAAATAGGAAGGATAAATTAAAACTGTTGTGCAAATGAATTTCCCTCTGCATAGGATCAGATGTTGACTGAATAAAAATTTTAGTGACCTGATCTCACAGTAATGTAATTGTGCTTCAACTCTATTATATTTTAACTCAATTATCTCCTCACGTAAAAAGTTCTGTAAAACCTGAAGAACATCATAGTGCAGGAGCCGTGCAATTTGTTTCTGGCGTTCATTTATTTCAATTCAGGAGTTATTACATTTACATTTGATAATGCAATATTAGTTTGGGTGTTTTTGCTGTACTGGAATAAATTGTTTCATTTTGGTCATTAACTGAAAAATAAAAAATAAAAACTGAACAACTCATGATGTTGCATTGATTTACTGTTTATTCAAGCTTCTGCTGAATTTGAAACTATCCTTAGACATCTTCGGGAGAACAAATACCCAAAATATCCCTAAAATGGGTAATACAAAATAATCCAGTAGAAATAGCAGGAATAGAAGAGAGAGAGAGAGGAAAAAAAAGAATAGTGCTAATTGCAAGTAGCTCAGAGAAGATAAATGAGCTTAGCTTCACTTGGCCTGGCTTCAGTGATAATAGTGATAATACCAGTTGAATCTATACAGGCTCTACATGGTTTTAAAGTCAGAATGCTTCAACCTTCTGAAACAGAATGTCTCTGTTTCAAACATTCTGTTTCAGAATTTTGCAGCGAGCTTTGTTTTCCTTTGTTCCCTTCTCAGTTCTTCTCTATTTGAAGCCCTCCAGCTTCAAATGGAGGGGCCACCAAGAATCCTTCACCATTACATATGCTTGCCAAAGTTAGCAGAGTAAAAGTGGTCCAAACGAAGTAGCATTTATCAATATATTTTTTTCTTGCTCAATAGATTCAGATCATTCCACAGAAGGGCCCAGGACTCCCACTATAACTGAGGAAAATATTTGTTTTCAAAACTGATCCCAGTCTGTTTAGGACTTGCTTGGTGAAAGCCAAACTCTTTGAAATGTGCCTTGAATTGATTTAGGAACCATCACTGGTCTTCCATTATGATCTTTAAAACTGGCCTTTTCAGCAAACTTATTCTGAATCAGTTGAAACAGTTTTTATAGAGAGTGGCACACATAACAGACAAGCGGAATATGTCTTCTAAGAAGGAGCCACAGCTGTCATCTCAACTAAAGTTAATAAAAGTTACTGCTTCCTATCGAATCTCCATAAGCACAGCTAAATCTCAACACTTCTATTTTTCTTAACCTTATACAATTAAACGTTCTATTCAATGTCTTATAAGATCTTGTAGGGTCTTAAATATAAGGTCTGTATTTACTGTCACACCTGGACAATATCCCCAAACTAAGGTGTATATTATTGTGATATTATTTCTGTCATCATCATCATCATCATCATCATCATCATATTGATATGACTAACCATCATAGATTTTGGGAAGTTTACATAGCACAAAATAGAATGTACTATTAAAACACAAGATAACAATTTACGGATACATTTAAAATGCAGTTTCCTTCTGGTCAACTTGCAAGCAGTCATTTAGCTGCTTTTTTAAAAAAAAAATTACCCAGTGAAAACTCAGGTTTAACTGTTAAAACAAGGAAAACTTGTTTTCAGGAGATGTTGTGGTCCAGTAGTTATGGTATTGGACTAGGACTGGGGACAAATAAAGGAGAATATTTCTGGCTCAGAGTTTTAATGAGGGGTCCCTGGTGCTTTCTGAGCTTGGTTGTTTTCCTGCAGTGATTTGATTATCTGAGAGCAAACCCACTCCTTACTAGCACTTACTTACTATTACTTAGTTGGGGTAATGAAATGTCTGCAAGAAAAAAAAACAAGCTTAGAAAGCACCTAGGATTGGGGAGATCCAGATCCAAGTGTACCTTTAGCTGTGAAAATTAACTGGGTGACTTTTGGTCAGTCACTCTCAAACCATTTTTCATAGGAGTAATCAGTGCTTCTTTTGTAAAAAAAAAAAAAAAAAAAGGTGCCGGAACTCACACATGTCATACAAACCACCTTGCCTACCCTACAAGGTTCCATCCAAAAAAGGTGCCGGAACTCCGTTCTGAGCGTTCTATGAGAAAAAAAGCCCTGGGAGTAATAATGTGGGATTACCAGAAAGAGGGATCTCTATGGAAGTAATCTTGTGCTCTTGGAAGAGATGCTGGGTATGAAATCCATGGAATAAAATAATAGTTGAAAAGACATTAGCTAATAAAAACATATTAGACTCCTTCTGAAAAGTTATAAACTCAGTGAATATTGATCCTCTCTGGAGAATTGTGTTTTATAATTAATTGCTAGCTAGGAACAACAGCATTTCTAGAAATAATTTAAAGATTAGGTAGATATTAATGGGGAAAGGTGATTTTTCAAGTAGTCTGATTCTCAAGCTTTCAGAGTTTTCAGGAGCAAAACCAATACTTTTAACTAAGGGCTCAAAATAGAGCAGTCCCATGCATTAATAAATCATTGGCATAATATGAATATATGAATATATTATTGGATAATGTGAATGAGTCAGCCAATCCAAGCAAATAATTTTGACCAGTTGCTATTTCTAGTTTATTAAATGCAGACCTGTATATAAAGGTAAAGGTAAAGGTTCCCCCGCACATGCGTGCTAGTCGTTTCCGACTCTAGGGGCCGGTGCTCATCTCCGTTTCAAAGCCGAAGAGCCAGCACTTGTCCAAGGATTTCTCCGTGGTCATGTGGCTGGCATGACTGGATGCCAAAGGCGCACGGAACGCTGTTACCTTCCCACCATAGTGGTCCCTATTTTTCTACTTGCATTTTTACGTGCTTTTGAACTGCTAGGTTGGCAGAAGCTGGGACGAGTAACAGGCGCTCACTCTGTTACGCAGCACTCGGGATTCGACCCGCCAAACTGCCGACCTTCTGATCGACAAGCTCAGCGTCCTAACCCACTGAGCCACTGCGTCCCTAGACCTATATATAACCTATTGCAATAGTCTAAATGGGAATGTACCAAAACGTAATTAAAACAATATAAAGTTTGCAGGCCTGCTTCTTGACCTACTGAAACTGAGTTACAGTAAATATTGACTGAATAGGAAATCCACCACTGACAATTTCCATCTTGCTTGAAATGTCTTATTTATTCACTCTCATCGGGTCCATTGCAACATCCAACAACAACTCCAGAAAATGGCAGTTTTATCTCCAGAACGTTGGGTGCCATCTACATATTAATGTTATCAAAGACCAAATCTCTGGATATGTTATTTTACCAGATTCGTATGGACAGCAAACAGCATTGAGGGTGGGGAACTGGGGAATACAGGAGGTGTTGAATGAGCCATACACATCTGTGTTTATCCATAGTAATTATTTGCATTATATTATTACTACAAGTATGTCCCTTTTTCAAAGAGGACACATAGTTAGTTTGCTGGTTAAGGGAATGGAGTGCCCCTGAAAGCGTAAATGTACTAAGTGACATTCAGCCAATTAACATTTTAAAATCCAACCCAATGTCACAGTGTTATCACTGTGAGGATAAACTTAAAGAACAGAAGACCATACCATTATTCTCTTTTGGCATTTTCAATAACTCCCCGGAAGAATCGGGAAAGACTTGGTCAGTTGTGGACCACCAATCCTGAAAAAACGACAGTGCCAATGTTAGAAGTGTTAGCAATCTGAGTGTGTCATAGTGCAGACTGCAGGGCTGGGTTCTGTGGGATGAATGAGTTGTGTACCAAATTCATAATTCTACATTCTAACATGATCTTTTTCTAGAAATGGATCTTCTACAAGAAATGGTTTGCTGGATTCCCGAAGTCTGGACCAGCACATAGCAGAAGAAAAATGGAACATTCAGAGAGAAAATCACATATTCTATCTCGGAGCATTTTGCACATCTATAGACCTAACAGGCACCAGCCCAGAACTGATCAGCAATAGTGGATTGTGAGAGAGTCTTAGCCATCTAGCAGTTAAGTAAACACACAATTTGTTTCTTTAGTAATCAGGCCATTCTTGTAAACCCTAATATTTCTTGAATGATCTGGATGAGGCTGTTGGCAGGCCCAGAGGAAGAGAGAGAGGCTTTTGGAGGAGTTGGTGGCGGTGGCAGCGTGCTCCAGGGGCGAAAAGAAGCAAGGCCTCTTTAAGGAAAAGGTGGAAGAGTCAGGATCAGAAAAAGGAAAGAAGGTGAGGTTGTCAGAATACAAGCGAATTTGAGGGCTAATCCACATGGAGCCCCATTTCCATCTGTCCTGTTTGCCATCGTTCACTCCCTAGAGACTAAAATGGACAATGTGAAATTTGAGCGGGCCCCGAACAAGGACTATATATCGGAGGTAGTTACCCTTTGAGAGCTGTATGCAACGAAATTTCATTTTGATGTATGCCGATTGGTGTACATTCAAAGTGACAATAACGTTGTTATTATTATTATTATTATTATTATTATTATTATTATTATTATTATTAATATTAATATTATTATTACTATTTGGGTGCTTGATTGCCTGGTGATTGTACTTTTACTTGATGCCTTCAAACTGGTGGAAGAACCAGTAGTTACAAGATTTATTCTGCTTGCTTACTCTTCTGTGGTGGTCTGATTTTCATGCTGCCTATTTGGAATTGTTTGACCTGTGCTTCTTGAGCCAATAGAATAAGCGATCTTTTTACCTATGTGTTACTGAATATAAACTTCCTGTTCTGCCAAGTCCTTATATAATCCAAATGACACAATCACTGACAGCAGAAAGAAGGGAAATCACGATTTTTTCAGCAGTACAATTTTGGGGAGAGACGTTGTGGTATTCTGATAATTAAATATGTCTAGAAATATGTGGGGAGGGAAAGAGAAACAGAAACAGAATGGAATATCTTAGAATCTAATGTTACATTCTACCCTGCCACATTTTGCTCATGTCCTGTTTCTCTCAGAGTTAATTTTACACCAGGGGTAATAATGATAATAATGATTTCTCAGACAAAGTACGGAATCCCTGCATTGGTGGGGGGGGATCATTGGTATTTTCTTTTATTCCACAGTTTTAAGCTTTGCCAGTGCTTTTTTTGTAAAAAGAAAAAGGTACCGGAACTCACACATGTCATGTGAGTTGCCTACCCTACAAGGTTTCATCCAAAAAAGGTGCCGGAACTCCGTTCTGAGCGTTCTATGAGAAAAAAAGCCCTGAGCTTTGGAAAAAAAAAACAGCTGCTAATTTGTTCTTTTTCTTTCTCCCCCCTCCCCTTTGGGCAAGCAAATGGTTGACTTTTCCTTTTTAATTTTTTTTAATCCCACCTTAATTATTTTTATAAATAATTCAAGGGGGCAAACAGACCTAATACTCCTTTCTCCTCCTACTTTCCCCACAACAACCCTGTGAAGTGGGTTGGGCCGATAAGAGACAGAGTGACCAGCCCAACGCCGCCCAGCCAGCTTTCATGGCTAAGGCAAGACCTGAACTCACAGTCTCCTGGTTTCTAGGCTGGTGCCTGAAGCCACAACCCATTCTTTTTCTTGTTTTTGGCAAGCAAATTTCCCTTTGTGAGCGAAGCCAAACAAAATTTTACTGCTAAGCTTGTAAGCCGCCCTGAGTCTTCGGAGAAGGGCGGGATATAAATGGGATTAAAATAAAATAAAAAAATAAATAAATTTAACCCTGACTTTTCTTTTGCTTTTATTGAATAAGGTCAGTCTTTTAATAGCCCGGTCCCAGGTGGGCTCGGCCTGAGGATTTCTCCCCCAACAGGCCTGTCATCCCTCCTGGGTTGAGGCAAGTGCCAAAGGAGCTGTGGAGCTCTCTCAGTATCAGCATCCTTCCAGCCTGCATATCTGCTTGGCAGCAGGGAAGAGGGAGGGGGGAAGAGAGATCTTGGTAGCCTTGGCAACGCCCAGAGTGAAAGCAAGAATTCACACCCTGCCCAGGATGCTTGAGAAGAATAATCCTGCCTTTTTCTTTCTTTTCTCTCAGCAAACCACCCAGCGAACTGAACTGCGTGGTTGCCCAGAGCTTGTTGCTCGGTGCGCAATGCCCTCCTTCCAAGTGGCGTTTTGCTCCCAAAAGGGAGGGCTGACTTTTTCGAAGTGAGCTCCTCCGATGACGTGCCTAGAGGCTGCTGCCTAGCTGCAGTGTCACTGCAATGGCTGAGGGGCTGGGGCTCGGATGCTTACAATGAGCTCATTTTCCCAGGAGGAAGAAAAAGCAAGGATTGCAGGGTGGGGGGGGCATCACCGGGCTACCGCAACCTTCTTGTGAAAATTCCCTTGTAGCTCCTTCCTTAGTTAACCTGGCCTGGTTCTTCCTTGTCAGACTGTGTGCATGGTGAGCAGATTTTTCCTTTAAAAAAAAAAAACCCTGCACATTTGATTCCCAGCCCTTCCTCATCTTTTTCCTCCTTTTCTCCTCTCCTCTCAATGCTTTCTCAGACTGGCTTGCCGAATCACCCTCTCAACTATTTTGGAGGATAAAAAATATAGCATCTGGAGCAGTCAGGGATGGAGTGGACCTTTTGAATTGATTTTTCAAAATTACAAAATGAGGTAAATGGCAAAACGTCCCAACCAAAAAACCAACCCCCCCTCCAACACTCCAAATTACAATCTGTCTGCTAGAAACGGCCCGTCAGATTCTAGGATGAAGCACACCGCAAATGCACGGACTGATACTTTCACCAGCTAAAGCAAACAAGGAAAGCTGGAGCATGTCTGTAAGGTTAGTTTCCATACTGATTTGTCTTTCTCTTTCTTTTGATCTGAGTGGAATTGGTATCCCGGCACAGTGTTGTATAAAACCTGCTTTTGTACGTTGTTGTTGTTGTTGTTTTTTAAGTAAGCGGTTGCCAGATTCCTGTTTTGCATGCACTGCTGACAAAATATGTCTATGTAGCAAAGTAACCGTAAGGTCCCTATTAAATGCAGAAAGCTTTTCCTCTTGTCACTGAAGATAATCAGGATGGTGGGGGCCGGAGAAAAAGCAGGTTTTTCCAATTCCACCTTATATTTTATTGTATAAGACAGCTTTATTCCAATACTTCAGACTTAAGGGTTAGGTTGAGGTGAGGTCCCTGTACAAGATGTTGTAGATACTTTTTTTCAGATTAGCACCGATGTCATTAACAGCCTCTAGCAGATTCCTGGGAACGTGACACAGGCAACTCCCTGACACAGCTGACATTCCATTTATGGCCAATGAAACCCCTTGGGATTAAACCCTAGATCAAAGTGGAATTTCTTATTTTATTGCCTCTTTTTCTTTTCCCGCCGGGACTGAATCCTAGATCAACATGGAAATTCTTGTTTTATGGCCAGCTTTTCCCTTGTTGATTATAAATAGCACTTTGACCTGTTAAGTGTCATATCCTTGAAGCCGTGGAACTAAAAATGCTGTGCTTAATTTGTAGGCAGTCACCGGGTAAAAAACTATGCCTTTTATTTGTTCTACTGTTTTTTAACCTCTGAGCATCCTGGGACTACGCCATGTATGAATTATTCTCTAGGAAGAACTGAACTCTGCTGATCCTAGTTGATGTGTGGAAAGCCATGTGTTTTTAGCCAGGTTCCGTGCTATGCATTAAAGAAATATTCGCAGGAACTTTTGTGTGCATGTGAAATAATGCAAGGGGCTGGAGATAAGAGGTAGCACTTACTTCAAAGTTTAATAACCCTCTCGTGCATGTGTTAAGACAGGGAGGACAATACTGATGAGAAAGGGAAAGGATGATCCATCTGGAAAAATTAGAAGAGCAATTTCAGAAAGGTGCTGATGGTAAAATTCTGGACATCTATACCTGGTAGCCTTCATTGAAATCAACAGGATTTACTTATTTGTATATGATAAGGCTATTTTGAAAAGAAGGAATAACTGTGCAGATCAAATATATAATTATGAAAAGAAAAACATGTTAGATATTTTTCCCCAGTTAGCTGCAATCTAAGCTTACCTACCTTGAGAGGAAAAGGTTATGGATTGCACAATATTGTCTGAAAGATGTTGCTCTGGATGTTTTCAATTTTCCTTTAATTCTTTGAATTTTTGTTATGTATATTGCTGCTGTACTTCAGTAGATGTACCATTTACTCAACTCATTAAGTCTTGTTGCTTCAAATGAAATTTTTGGAAGTTTTCAAAATCTGATCTTGGTATTTATGAATACTATTTCCTTAGGGAAATCAAGACATTTATCTTTTAGGAAGAGCTAGCAAGAAACAAATGGGTTTTTAACAGTAACAGCATTCACTGAGCCATACTCTAAATCTCTGCAGTATACATGGTCCAAAAGCATATTAAGTTGCCATTTTTTATCTATTCTGGTCATTGTTTTCTCTTGCAACATGCATAATCAGCCCCTAGTAATGGTGAAATAAATATATGGATGGTCAGTTACGCTTGTACTGTTAGTGCAATACAGATAGTATGCCATATTGTGTTATTCAAAAACCGTAATGCATAATATAGTGATTTATATAGTAGGATCTTTTAAAAAGCTAATAGAAAATATTGCTTAATAGAACTCACAGTAAAATTACAATGTGGAGCATAGACTTCCACTGATTCTATGATTTATCAATATTGTCTGAACGTTGGTGTTCAGTGCTTCAGTGGATTATAAGTATCAGTGTTTGCTCACTGCATAATATGCCACTTAAGAATACTTTCCCATTCATACTCATTTGTAAATATGTTCTTCTTTTTATGTTATGTCCGCTTTTCAGAAAGTTTTGTCGGAAGTTATTGAAAATGTACAAAATCTGGCATGCTGTGCCAAACTTCTTCACCTAAGTCCCTCATTTTTCTCCTCTCACAAGTGCTGCTTTTAACTGTTGTAGATATCTTTTTTTTTATTACACAGAGATACAGAGATGAAATTTATTCATTCCACGTGACTAATGTGTTAGGCTGCTGCTAGGCAGCTGCAACTGCCACACGTTAGTGCAGAGATGTGGAAAATGTTTCTCATCTCTGGTTTCTCTGCAGATGTCTTTGAACTACTATTTCTGAAAAACTTTTTTAACCACTATTCCCAGGATCCTTATCTTTTATGGCCATGCTAGCTGTGTTTGTTGTGAGTTATATTTCAGCAACATCTGAAAGACTCATTTTGGTTTAGTTGCACTGCAACATACAGAAACAGCCGATTAAATACATCTAATTTGCCATAGTAGGACATCTCGAAATGGACTTGCCCTGCTACGCGTGGTCATTATGTTTTATCAGTTTAACATAACAGAGACTTTTATTGCTTCATATTTTATTTCATGTTAGATGGCCTAAAATGCATTTTAATTTACTTGCCCTCTGTCATAACTAAAAGAGAAAGTAGAAATATATTAAAGGGATAATGATGGAAGGATTTTTCTTCCTTTCCTTGGCTTTTGTGCTTCTTTAAGAGGTATAATAAACCCTTATATATTGGACAGACTGTATTTCTTTATATGACTTTGTATATATGAGCTCCTTTTAAGGATTTGTAATGGCAGAGATGTTCTTGAATAATGCCATTCTTTTCTTTCCATTTTAAATTTCCATTAGAATTCCCTTGCTTATATTGACTTTTTCTGGAAGATAAGGGCATATAATGGAAAGAAAATTTAAACTGATTTATACTGCTTTAAAAGGCTTCTCCTTTCCTTTGAAATGCCTAATACCGGTTCAATACACATCCATTCTCTTCTCTTCGGGAGATGGCAGAATCCATGGAATAATGTTTGAAACATTCCATTTATGAATATGATGTAAATGGATTCTGACATTTCCTTCATTTTATACTTCAACCTATGATCCTAAGTATGCATTCTTGACTTCAACAAACATTCTTTTCATTAAACATGATTAGTGTTGTACTTTTACAATACAGTCCAATTCATATTGATTTGAATATAGACACTTTTGAGCTCCACAGCTTCAAATAACATGTCATAATTAATGCTTAAGCTTTTGTTGCTGATTATTATAATACATGAATGAATGAGTTTTAAGTTGTTGTAGTGCACTGGCATAGTATATATGTGGATCCAAGCCATGTGGCCTTTTGTATTAACATATGGTAATTCTGACGATGGGCAGATTTTCTAAGTGCCGTTCCAAGACTTTTTGCCCAATAACAATTGGAACCACCATGTCCAATTTATGCCATAAATCTTTCAACTTCGATTTTCAGATCTTGATACTATGTGATCTTCTCAAATTCTTTGATTTGAATTCCACTACCCCCCTAGTGTTGCCACATGCATTAACTATACTTTTTTTCTTTTCAACCAAAGTTAAATCTGGTGTGTTATGCACCAAGACTTTATCTGTTTGCATTTGGAAATCCCAAAGGGGGATGGGAGCTCTAAGTTCCCATCAATTTTTCATTATTGGTACATGATATTTTTTAAGGTGTTTCAGTTAATCATTTCAGTGACTGTGTTTTATCATTGTTCATAGTCAATTAGTGAAATCTTCTTGCACAAGCTGAGTTTATGATCTTACTTTTTCTTCTGCTTCTTTGCACAATCTGTATTTTGAATCATGTGATGATTACTCAGTTTTGGCCTTTATCAGATAGCTTGCTTTTGAGCAGCCAAAATCAAATCTTTGAGTTTCATTTATTAGTGTTCCAGTTGTAACCCATTGCTAGATTTTTGTCTTCATCCACTTTCCCTTCACCTTTTATAAAAATTGATCATATAATGCTTTTATTTGCAGCATTCTGTTCATGATTTTAATTACCGTATGTTATTTTGATCTTCATGTATTGTTTTCTATACATTCAGTAAGTTCTAATTTTTAATTTGCATTAATACTTGCTCTTGATTGGCTTTTACATAATCAGACAATGCAAGTTTTTTTCTTTTTCAACAATTTGACTTGAAGTAAATCTCTGCCTCCATTTCTTCAGGCAGGTATAATCTATCAATTTCACTATTGGGGTGTAATGTACACTGAATGGTGATCATTTTTTCCCCTTTCAGTTCAAATTGTCCATTTCAGCTTGTGTCCAGTTAATAATTCCAGTAATATATCGTATCACTGGTATAGCCCAGATATTGATGGTTTTCATGATGTTTCAGCCATTCAGTTTTCTCAGTCTTTGGATGTACTCTTTACATTTTTAATTTATTCCTGCTTGATGTTATCCAACTGTTCATGATTCCACCCAGATTTATTATTACAATGGCACATTTCTCTAGGTCAAATTCCATTGCTACATCTGTGCTAAAAATTCTTACAGTGTTTGTCTATTATTGGATTTCAATGTCTGGTTTTCCATAAAGTTTCAGATCATCCCTGTAAAGCAAATATGAGATTTCATTAGCATTTTTTGCTGTTTGATAGTCAAGATTTGTTTTCTTCAAAATCATTGAAAGTGTATCCTAGCAATGACAAATAATAAGGGTGATAATGGGTAACCCTGAAGATGCCCCTTCTAATGTTGACAAGCCCATAGTTTTTATTTCCAACCACCAATTCTGTATTCGTCTGCTTCATTATTTTTTCTATAAACATTTTTCCAATTGTTTCCAGACATTTGATAATCAATATAGACCTATTATTATTATGTATTTATTATGATATGTTGGTCATTATCTTTCACCATAAAAAAAAATCCTGAGTTCTTAAAACATGCCATTTGGGAGTTGGATCATATTCCAATGGAATTTACTTCCAATTAGTTTGTTCAACTATTAGTTTGTTCAACATTTTCTAATACTGAGATTCAGTAAATAATGAATCCTTTGGTTCATGTGGATAACCTCATTGTAACATGTGCATTTGAAATCATTTGAGATTTTAGGATTTATATGGTTGGTCCTTCATTCCCTCACCTGGAAATTCCTTCTCTTCCCTCCCTAAGCCTAAGCCTAAGCCTCCCTTTGTATTATTATTCAGTCACAAATTTTGTGTCTCATTTTTTGTTAAATGAAAATCTGAAGCTAGTAATAATCACACTCCACATTTCATGATGAACCTGGTGGTCTTCTATAGTACTCAGCTCTTCACTCATTATTTAAGTGATTCTTCTCCCACACTGATTATGTGCCAGACATTTGGTGACAGGACTGATGTTCAAATCAATGATGAAGCCTTTAGGCTAAAGCATCTGTTACACCTAGGTGGTTCAGTCAGTCCCTTTCTGTATAAAATTCTGAGTGCAAAAAGCATCCAAGGGTACAAACCAATATTATAGTTCTCATTTAGGGTTGGGTGGTATCCTCCAACATTGGATGGTGGAAACTAGGTTGATTCTATCCCACATTTTTCTCCACTTCCCATAGGTTTTTGAAGCCAAGAAAACTGAATTTTCTGTCAAAGGGGGATTTAATAGGATGCATTTTGTACAGGGCTAAAGGATTCTTATATCTTAAATTCCTCTAGCTTTCTGTACTAGTCCATATTAGATCAAAACAGCTCAAGATTTATTTCCTTTCATTACGCACAATAGAAGAATTGTTGTGTTATTGTTTTACTAGAAACAAAACCCAAACCTAGGAAGAACAATAAACACTATTCATGACTTATTTCATCTTGCTGGTCTGTTGGTGGTGGGACACTTAGAAATAGGTTTGCTTGATGAATACAGAATTCAATATAATTCATCTGCTGAAAGCTGGCTAGCATATTGGTCATTTATTCATTTTTTAAATTACTTCATAAAATGAGAAATCTTTTTAAAATGTTGTTGTTGTTAGCTGTGAAGTCGTGTCCGACCCATCGCGACCCTATGGACAACATTCCTCCAGGCCTTCCTGTCTTCTACCATCTTCTGGAGTCCATTTAAGCTCATGCCTACTGCTTCAGTGACTCCACCCAGCCACCTCATCCTCTGTTGTCCCCTTCTTCTCTTGCCCTCAACCTTTCCCAGCATAAGGCTCTTCTCCAGTGAGTCCTTCCTTCTCATTAGGTGGCCAAAGTATTTGAGTTTCAACTTCAGGATCTGGCCTTCTAAAGAGCAGTCAGGGTTGATCTCCTCTAGGACTGACCGGTTTGATCACCTTGCAGTCCAAGAGACTCGCAGGAGTCTTCTCCAGCACCATAGTGCAAAGGCCTCAATTCTTTGGCACTCAGCCTTTCTTATGGTCCAACTTTCACTACCATACATTGCAACTGGGAAGACCATAGCCTTGACTATACGCACTTTTGTTGACAGGGTGATGTCTCTGCTTTTTAGTGTGCTGTCTAGATTTGCCATGGCTTTCCTCCCGAGGAGCAAGCGTCTTTTAACTTCTTGGCTACAGTCCCCATCTGCAGTGATCTTGGAGCCCAGGAAAATAAAATCTTTCACTACCTCCATTTCTTCCCCATCTATTTGCTGGAAATTGAGAGGGCCGGATGCCATGATCTTGGTTTTCTTAATGTTAAGTTTCAAGCCAACTTTTGCATTCTCCTTCTTCACCCGCAACAAGAGGCTCTTTAGTTCTTCTTCACTTTCTGCCATTAGAGTGGTATCATCTGCATATCTTAGGTTGTTGATATTTCTCCTGGCAATCTTAATTCCAACTTTTGATTCATCTAGCCCTGCCTTTCTCATGATGTGCTTTGCATATAAGTTAAATAGGCAGGGCGACAGCATACAGCCTTGCCGGACTCCTTTCCCAATTTTGAACCAATCAGTGGTTCCATGTCCAGTTCTCACTGTTGCTTCTTGATCCGCATATAGGTTTCTCAAGAGACAAATAAGATGGTCTGGTACTCCCATCTCTTTAAGAACTTGCCACAGTTTGTTCTGATCCACACAATCAAAGGCTTTGGCACAGTCAATGAAGCAGAAGTAGATGTTTTTCTGGAACTCCCATGATCCAGCGTATGTTGGCAATTTGATCTCTAGTTCCCCTGCCTCTTTGAAATCCTGCCTGTACTTCTGGTAGTTCTCGATCCACATACTGCTGGAGTCTAGCTTGTAGGATTTTAAGCATAACTTTACTAGCATGAAAAATGAGTGCAATGGTGTGATAGTTTGAACATTCTTTGGCACTGCCTTTCTTTGGAATTGGAATGTAAACTGATCTTTTCCAATCCTGTGGCCACTGTTGAGTTTTCCAAATTTGCTGGCTAATTGAGTGTAGCACTTTTACTGCATCGTCTTTTAAGATTTTGAATAGCTCAGCTGGAATACTGTCACCTCCACTAGCTTTGTTGTTGCTCAGCTTTTCTAAGGCCCACTTCACTTCCCATTCTAGGATGTCTGGCTCGAGGTCAGTGATCACCTCATTGTGGTTATCAGGGACGTTGAGCTTATTCTTGTATAGTTCTGTGTAATTTTTCCACTTCTTCTTAATCGATTCTGCCTCTGTTAGGTCCCTGCCATTTTAGTCCTTTATCTTGCCCATTTTTGCATGAAACATTCCCTTCATCTCTCCAAGTTTCCTGAAGAGATCTCTGGTCCTCCCGATTCTATTGTTTTCTTCTATTTCTTTGCATTGTTCATTTAAGAAGGCATTCTTATCTCTTCTAGCTATTCTCTGGAATTCTGCATTCAATTGGGCATATCTTTCTTTTTCTCCCTTGCCTTTCACTTCCCTTCTTTCCTCAGCTATTTGCAAAGCTTCCTCAGACAGCCATTTTGCTTTCTTGCATTTCTTTGGGATGGTTTTGGTTGCTACCTGTTGTACAATGTTGCAAACCTCTGTCCATAGTTCTTCAGGCACTCTGTATATCAGATGTAATTCCTTAAATTTATTTGTCACCTCTACTGTATATTCAACAGGGATATGATTTAATTCATACCTGAATGGCCTAGTGCTTTTCCCTACTTTCCTCAGTTTAAGCCTAAACTTTGCAATGAGAAGCTCATGGTCAGAGCCACAGTCAGCTCCTGGTCTTGTTTTTACTGACTGTATAGAGCTTCTTCAGTCTTCTCCATCTTTGGCTGCAGAGCACATAGTCAATCTGATTTCTGTGTTGACTGTCTGGTGATGTCCATGTGTCGAGCCGTCTCTTGGGTTGTTGGAAAAGAATGTTTGCTATGACCATCATATTCTCTTGACAAAATTCTATCAGCCTGTGCCCTGCTTCATTTTGTACTCCAAGGCCAAACTTGCCTGTTATTCCAGTTATCTTTTGGCTTCCTACTTTAGCATTCCAATCCCCCACGATGATAAGGACATCATTTTTTGGTGTTAGTTCTATAAGGTGCTGTAGTGCTTCATACAACCAATAAATTTCATCTTCTTCAGCACCGGTGGTTGGGGCATAGACTTGGACTACTGTGATATTGAATGGTTTGCCTTGGATTCGAACTGAGATCATTCTGTCATTTTTGGGGATTGTATCCCAGTATTGCTTTTCCTACTCTTTTATTGACTATGAAGTCTACTCCATTTCTTCTGAGGGACTCTTGCCCACAGTAGTATACCTGATGGTCATCAGTCTTGTCATCTCTTTTTTGACCATGTCCAGCTTGCCTTGGTTCATGGATCTTACATTCCAGGTTGCTATGGAGAAAAAATCTTTACAGCATCGGACTTTCCTTTCACCACCAGACACATCCACAGCTGAGCATCCTTTCAGCTTTGGCCCAGTCGCTTCATTCTTTCTGGCACTACTAGTACTAGCCCTCTGCTCTTCCCCAGTAGCATATTGGACACCTTCCGACCTGAGGGGCTCATCTTCCAGCGTCATATATCGTTTTGCCTTTTGGTACTGTACCATAGGGTTTTCATGGCATACTGGAGTGGGTTGCCATTTCCTTCTCCTGTGGATCACGTTTTGTCAGAACTCTCGGCTATGACCTGTCTGTCTTGGGTGGCCCTGCACAGCATAGCTCATAGCTTCATTGAATTATGCAAGCCCCTTCGCCATGACAAGGCAGTAATCCATGAAGGGGCTTTTTAAAATATGATTCATTAAATGTGACATCACAACAACTTTAGTTTAATCCTGCTTTTTTATGAGGCTAAAAGTTTATGAAAGCATGAAAACTCATAAATAGTGTTACTACAATAGCTGCTGCTGCTGCTGCTGCTACTACTACTACTACTACTACTACTACTACTACTACTCATTGGGGATTTGAATTCAGCAAGAGTCCTTGTCAGAGTATGTGCTCCAGATCATATGCAGAGTATTGAAAGAATATTGAAAATTAGGAGCCTGGCTGTACCTTTCTAGATTAACCAAGGTTTAAAGGTCTAAGCATTCAGGAATCTGTTACCAAGTATTTTCTAATTTTTGGCTTCCATAGACTATGACAGCTCATTTCCTGAATAAAAGGAAGGAATGCTAATTAAATTGGAAAGAATAGACTCATAATATAGTTGTCTTGTATGCAGAAGTTGGTATTAGCCCAGCTATCACTGAATGCTAACAGATGGTCCTGATATTTGAAATGTAGATTTATTAAGAAATAGACTAGGACAGACAAGCCTACCTAAGGCATGTTGACAAGGAGAGAAGGAAGGAGGAATCTTCCTTTTATCCTTTTAAGCACAGAGATTTATTTAGTCCAGGTAAGAAACAGATACAGAAATGATAATTAATGTTCCTGCTTCTCATCTATCTCCACCATTCACCCAAGTGACCATAGGTATAAAGAGCTGATGCCATCTTCAAACATTTACCATTATTGTTAGCTTATTACTTTTTACAATTATATATTTGTTCCAATAGCTGAAAAGAGCATGAGTTTGATTATCTTCGCTGTAGCATGTTTAAGCGTTCTAACAGTAGTATGGCAAATCTTTATGTTTCCTTGTTCTTTTCTAAACCCCAACAAAATTTTAAAATGTCTAATTTTATACACCAAGTACAGAAACAAGATTGAGGAGCACGTTTTTCATCTCAAAATGCTGAGTTTAGTTGAACCTTTGTCTTCTCTGTCATAAATTGACTTATATTATATTATAGCTGCTCAGAGTCATTTGTTTGAGTTGGATGGCAATAGAAATTCAATAAGTGACTGACTGACTGAATGAGTGAGTGAATGAATGAATGAATGAATGAATAACTGAACAAATGGACGAATAAATAAATAAATATACCAGTGCCCAGTGCTTTTTTTGTAAAAGAAAAAGGTGCCGGAACTCACATATGCCTTGCCTACCCTACAAGGTTCCATCCCAAAAAGGTGCCAGAACTCCATTCTGGGCGTTCTATGACAAAAAAAGCCCTGCCAATGCCTATTTTTAAAAAAAAAATACAATGAATAAAACCTTGATGCCTTTATATTTCCAAAAATAGACGCCATGGTTTTCCTGAAATGTTATATGCTAGATTGCAAATATTAACACAAATTTATAGATTGCTATAATTGAAATAGAAAATGCATTATTATATGTGACTAACCAACTAACCAACTAGCCATCTAGGGACTAATTCTGGATGGGCAGTGTCATAGCTCCTCTTAACAGCTTTTAAAATTATTGTTGTTATTGGATCTAGGAATAGCACAGTTAGGTTAAATCATAAATATACAAACCAATTATGGCAGCAGCATCTAGATTGTGAATGGAATTACAAATCAGAAAAATATTTATCAAGTACATACAGGATTTGTAGTTCTACCAGGACATTCACTATATCAGTGATGGCAAACCTTTTAGAGATGAGTGCCCAAACTGCAACTCAAAACCCACTTATGTATTGTCGGGTGCCGGGTGGGTGTGACCCATTGGGTGGGTGTGGCCCATTGGGTGGGTGTGGCCTATTGGGTGGGCATGGCCGCAGTGGTAACAGCAGACTGGCTGGGACTAAAAAGTTCAATCAATCAATTCCAACTTTGCGAGATCTTTTTTTTTCCCCACGAGAAGTTGACATTGATTGATTGAACCTTTTTTTTTTTGCACACGGTGTCGGAGGCCTAAAGCGAAAAGGTTTTATAAAACCCAGATGAAGGCCTAGGACTGGGGCGATGGCGTGCGTTCCCACAGAGAGGGCTCTGCGTGCCACCTGTGGCCCCCCTGCCATAGGTTCACCACCACAGCACTATACGTTCAGTGCACTAAATTATACAATAGTGAAGTTTCTGTTTATTATGACAGTGCACACACTGATAACCATTTGGCATTATTACAGGTCATAAGCACACCAAATGTATCAGAATTAAAACAATACAATAACATATGGTAAAACAAGAAAATGATCAGAAAGACATGAACAAGATACAGTAGAATAAGAGGAAAGGAGCAAAAGGAAACGCTACACAATACCCACTCTACATTATACAACCTAAAATTAACCCCAAATTAATTTGCTATTAATAAAGCATGCATTTAGCAGGCTGCAAATGCAAACTTAGCAATGGCTTGGGTTCTCTTGAGAGCTTGGCCTACCAAAAGGAGATTTACATATGGTCATCCAGGGAATGGCTTAACGGATGTTAAGAGCTTGCAGGCTTTATCTCTACAGCACAGAAACATATGGACCAGCGATTCAGTGTTCCATGACTGAGAGTGACAAATCCTTTTAGCATGGGCATTTTTCTAAAACTTGCACTCAAATGTAGTTGACAACCAGCTGCCAAAGCTCAGAAGAGTAAAGGCCCCATGTGGTTTATTAACTATAAGCTGGTTAAGATAAATAAATAAATAAGATACCAGACTGCTTTTAAGTGGAACGTACTGTGTTCCAATTGTATTCCAGCTGACACTTTCCTAGGTTTGGTTTGCTATTCTATAGCCAAGATCCTTGGACTCAAAATTGCCATTATCTGTTTTTGTCTCACACTGTATTTGTAATCAGCAGTGCCTTTGGTGCAAAGCCCATTTTCTGAATTCATGTCTCCCATTTGATGTTTCTAGCTGGACTGAAATCAGACTAGCAAGATAAGAGATGTTAAACTTTGGGTAGAAGCAGTGGTGGGATTCAGCCAGTCCGCACCTCTTCGGCAGAACCAGTAGCTAATTTTGTGTTTCCCAGGCCCAGAATGGATTTCTGGAAGCAGCATCCACACAGAGAACCGGTTGTTCACATATTTGAACTCCACCACTGGGTGAAAGGTTAATTTTTACCCAGTATTGGAAAATGTTTAGCCATGCCCTTATCTCAACCATCAACAGACCTGCCTCCAAAAGTAGAACTACATAAAAGACATTTTGATTGAGGAATTCTGGTGGTTGATGCCCTGGTGAATTCTGGGAGTTGGAGTCCACACATCTTAAAACTGTTAAGGTTGAAAAACATTGATGTAATTGATAACTGGATTTAGCAGAGCCCTGTATGGAAGCTGGCCACTATTTGGCCATGTACAAATGCATTGGAATCGGGATAAATTCTAGGAAATAATTGTTGCTGAGCTTCTCAGTGCATCCAATGAAATTTGTATAGTATAGTCATTTCACTGATCCCATTTTTTTTAAGAAAGCCTGTCTGATTAGATTCCCATTATGTCACCAAAGCATTTTTTTATAAACCCTTCCAAAGTGCATGACATTAGTTAACTCATAATTGATTTGCTGTCAATGATCCTTGCAGAAAACAGATAATCACCCCATGGTTCTTCTTATCCAAGTAAGTGTTGGTGATAACATTGATATGTCATCTGCATGTGAAAGTACAGCTATTGATCTATTTGCCAACTTTGGAGGATAATGCTCTTCTTTATTTTAATATTCCATGATTGCATTAAGGTAATAATTAAATAAAAAATATTTAATAAAGCCAGGATACACCATTGCTTATCTTCCTTGTTGTTTACATCTAAAAGATGACCCACGGCACTTCATCTCCCCCTTAGTTTGCTATTGCAATTCATATACAAAGGGTAAGAAGCCATCTATTGCAGAAGATTCAAGGGTTATGTCAAACTTTCCCCCTGGCAATTGATCAAAGGCCTACTTGAGACTTCCAAGAAGAACGAGTGGAACTGATTTATAGGAGCCTGAGCAAAATGATATCAAATCCCAATCTAGTACAGATAGTCCTCAATTTACAACAGTTCATTTAGTGACCATTCAAAGTTACAAAAAAGTGACTTATGACTCTTTTTCACATTTACAACCATTGTAGCATCCCCACGGTCATGTGATCAAAATTTGGATTTTTGGCAAACTGGTTTGTATTTTTGATGGTTGCAGGGTCCCGGGATCATATGTTCACCTTTTGCGACCTTCTGACAAGCAGAAATCAATGGGGGAAGCCAGATTCACTTAACAACTGTGTTCCTAACTTAACCACTGCAGTGATTCAGTGATTAACAACAGTAGCAAGAAAGGTCATAAAATGGGGGAAAATTCTCTTAACAACTGTTTCCCTTAGCAACATAAATGTTGGGCTCAATTGTGATTGTCAGTTGAGGGCTACCTGTATAGAGTGACCCCCTCTGAACCATTCCTGTTCCTTAGCTATCAGTTTTTCATCTTCTAGGGCAGGGGTAGGCAACCTCGGCTCTTTTATGACTCGTGGACTTCAACTCCCAGAATTCCTGAGCCAGCATGGCTCAGCTTGGAAACTTCTCCCTTTCCCCTCAGCATGGCTGGCTCAGGAATTCTGGGAGTTGAAGTCCACGAGTCATGAAGGGGCCAAGGTTGCCTACCCCTGTCCTAGCCATTCCAGAAGTTTCTAATAAATATTTCTAACATAGATCTTACTAATTATATTAAAAGGCACACTTTACGTGACTACAGCAGGCATGGTTGCTTTAATGACACAACTTTACTGCTTTCTTCATGATATCAGCCACATCTTTTTTGCCTGTATGCCTTTTTCATTATCAAAGGAGCTCGAGAATTAAAACAGCTTGCATGAAATCAGTGCTTTGATGAACAGAGAGATATTGTACCTACATAAAGTCCAAAATATTTCTTCCAATTTATTTTCAGACTGTGGACAGCTCTACTATTTATATCTGCAGAAGGTTCACACAAATGATTACATCTTATACAGGGGTGTCAAACTCAATTTCATTGAGGGCCGCATCAGCATTGCGGTTGCCCTCGCGGGGCCGGGTGGGTATGGCCAGGGTGGGCGTGGCCTACTGGGTGGGCGTGGCTAGAGTGCGTATGGCCTACTGGGTGGGCGTGGCCAGCTCTACATCGTTCGCATCAAGGGTGCCTATGGGGGCCTGGGCAGGAGTGGGGCAGATCTGAGGGTCTCTGGGCCAGGGCCAAGGCAGCGGGGGCCGTTCCCTCACTGTTTCCAGGATGGCTTCTCGGGCCGCATGAAAGCACTTCGCGGGCCGGATCTGGCCCCCGGGCCTTGTGTTTGACATGTCTGATCTTATATAACAATATTGCTTAGCGTGTTTCATTAATGGGCCATAACCCAGTATAGATTTAAAAGTAAAAAGCTTGTTGATTTCAAATAGGATAAACATGCACATAGGTTTTATATCATTTGAATCCAATTAAGTTATGAAAAGCTGAATAATTTCATGTGAATGTTTATAGCAAATAAAATATATTTTCAAATCCACTATACACAATTGCTTTGCACAGAAAAAATAAATAAATCCATCTTATTTTCCCCTCTATTAATTATTCTAATAGTTTGGAGATAACTAAGATATTGAAAACAATTGCAAATTAATATATAAATTAATATATCTTTCAAGTATGCGAATTCATATTTCTTGACCAGCTGAGTACAGATAATTCCCCAGAAATATGATGTTGCACAGATGTTTTTGTTGTTATTGTTATATTTCCATTTGCATAGTTTATATTGATTAATGCCTTATATTGCACAGTTTTGGTATAATGCTGAATCATAGTACATTTTCTCTCATATGTATCTTCACTAAGGTTCTATAATTGTACGATAAGACTGTCTCTTGGAAGTCAAACTATATAAGTATCCAGTTTGACAGTTGTTCTATTAGTTGGCTTTCTGGGGATAAATGGTTAGGACTGTGGTATTAGAAATCTTGAACTAAGTAAATCTTTGATTTCACCCCAAAAAAGTGCTTCTTATATACTTAGCATTTTTGTGATGGACACTGGTGCTAATAGTAGTGATACTGGGAAAATAATGAGAATATATTGCTTTCTGACATTATTGTTACCAGCAGCCCAAACTAAATGGATACTTTTTAAGGCAAAATTTGCTGTTACACACAATTTGCTACCGTTTGTTAGGGTATCTATTTTATATGTGCCAAAGGAAAAAGCGGACCATATCATCACCCCTCGCTAATCTTCCACCCTTTGTACTAGCCAATGTGTATTAGTACTAATTCAAATTTTTGGCTGCCACAAACTATGAAATGTATCGTTATCAGCACCTAGGAAAAGTACTGTTGAACCAGTTCTTTTGCACCTTTGCAGGCAACCAAATCCTTCCAGCGGATTTGAAGCAGAGATAAATCACAAGACTCTTCCATACAAGATCTCTTATGGTTAGAACCAAACTCTGTAATATTCCTGTGTGGTCATGAGTCCAAAAACCACATCAGGTTGAAAGGTAGACTAGAAATGATTTCATATTTGTATCATTATGACTACCAACAGCAGCATCATTCTTATGCCTATGAAAGTTTGTTTAATTAGAATATTAATGTGATATGTGTAAGATCAAAAGTCATTTCTAATCTTAATAATTTAAAAAAAATCCCCCAAGTGTTTTGAATGTTGACAACAGCAAGTTAGTTATACTTTTTCCCCTTGATCTTCTTTCACTTAAATTTACATTTGAGCATGAGCTTTAGATCTGTAAGATGGCTTCATTAAGAATTTAGAAATCAATTTCTATCCAAATTGAATTTTCTGCAAATATTCCAATTTTATGGGTAACCCTTCAATGAAGACCAACCTATAGTAAACCATTTTTAAAACTAATCAGTGAATAAGGCCTGTTTAAAGGGCCTGGCAAACAAACACTGTGTGTGTGTGTGTGTGTGTGTGTGTGTGTGTGTGTGTATTAAACTTGTTTTAAATAAATTATTTAGCTATTTTTTAACAGTACAGTGGTACCTTGGTACTCAACTGCTTTGAAACTCATCGAATTTGATACTCATCTCATTCTGACACAAAATGTTTTTCCTGGTACTCATCGTTTGTTTCATACTCAACACATAAGCTAAAACATGTTGGTGTCAGCTGCCTTGTGACTTAGTATATTATTCCTTATGGGGAAAAACTGATTGGTACTCATTGCGCCTCCCAGAAAAATTAACAATGAGTACTAAAGTACGACTGTATTTATTTGGGTGGACAAACCATGATAGACACTACTACCTATAAATGTTCTCTTATCTGGCAGATTTCTGCTTGGATCTCTGAGGATGCAATAAAACAGGAACGGATATAGTTAGAATGCACCAAGTATGCATTTCACATAGTGTATTATATACAATACAACAAATCTAGATGGTCTTTGCATTCTAAATATATCCAGGAACTTTGAGAGCTTTAACTGCGTTCACATTTTTATTCAAGTATTCTGAGGGTGATACTTCAAACTCCTGCAGGAATGCTCAGTGGAAGACTTAAAATCAATACAATTCAATTTAATCAGTGTGTTCAAGAGTTATGGATCATGTACTGTACTGTATATCTAGGATAACGGTATGCATTACCAAAAAAAGAGACAAAGGTCTATAGAGATTTGCACATCTCTATATGCTATTCTCTACAAATTTGCAGATTTAGCAATAAGTTATTGCAACAATGGTACATCACATCATTTCAGAGAGACCAAGAAAGTAAGCCTTGTGTTGTCCAATTGCCAACTACCATGGTTCCTGCATTCTTTTCCTTTTTTAGAAGAAATGAACTGCGCGTCTTTAAACTAGTATTTTCAGCAAATTAAGGCACAAATATGTACCTCTTTATAAATTTCTAGGTATTAGGTAAAGGTAAAGGTTCCCCCGCACATGCGTGCTAGTCGTTTCCGACTCTAGGGGCCAGTGCTCATCTCCGTTTCAAAGCCGAAGAGCCAGCGCTTGTCCGAGGACGTCTCCATGATCATGTGGCCGGCATGACTGGATGTCAAAGGCACACGGAACGCTGTTACCTTCCCACCGGAGTGGTCCCTATTTTTCTACATGCATTTTTACATGTTTTCGAACTGCTAGGTTGGCAGAAGCTGGGACGAGTAACAGGCGCTCACTCTGCTACGCGGCACTCGGGATTCAACCCGCCAAACTGCCGACCTTCTGATCGACAAGCTTAGCGTCCTAACCCACTGAGCCACTGCGTATTAAACTGTCACTATTATGTCATAATTAAAAAAGATAAAATCTGGTCAACATAATTTTCCAAGGCACCAGAAGGCAAGACAAGGAACAATGGTTGGAAGCTAATCAAGGAGAGAAGCAACCTAGAACTAAGGAGAAATTTCCTAATGGTGAGAACAATTAACCAGGGGAACAGCCTGCCTTCAGAGGTTGTGGGTGCTTCATCAGGGGGGTGGGGGGTTAAGAAGAGATTGGAAAGCCACTGGTCTGGAATGGTACAGGATCTCCTGCTTGAGCAGAGGGTTGCACTAGAAGACCTCCCTTCCAACTCTGTTATTCTATTAATTGTGGACCATGTTTTAGAAGTTACACTAGTCCCTTGGGAGTGATGTTTAATCATTACAACCTGTAAGCAGGGTTTACTGACAGCATTGAGGTAGTTGCCAATAAGAAACAGATGCTGGAACCGGTCTATTTTAATGAGATTCATGAACGCTACTAACATGAGTGTCAACTTGGGGTACCTGATATCTGCATGGGTTGACATAAAAAAATGACGGCCGCAGATATATGTGGCATTTACATGCATATATGAAACTCACACACATATACACACATGCCATACAGAAGTACACATTTTCATTTCCTTTTCACATATTGGTGGCTTTTCAAATATAAGATCCCTAATGTGGCCTTTTTATACTCAAGACTACCTCTGACCCCAAATCATCACTGATGATTATCTTTAGCCCAGTATTTTAGTAGTGTGTCTACTTCTCCAGAAAAAGATAAGAAAAGTAGTAGGCAGGGAGTGTTTTGGGATGGCTCACTTTTGTCCAAGTGAGCACCCATACAGGATACATTCTGTCCTTAAATATGCTTAAGGGTTTCAGGATTCCACAGAAATTTCTTTTGGTC